>NW_006799991.1:1267361-1445048 GCF_000485575.1 Poecilia formosa | reverse complement strand
TGGAAAAAAACAACCCTTTGACGGTTGCTAAAAATGTCACAGCATATGTACCTTCACGTAAAGTAGAACATTTTATAATGAATGTCTTCACCTGTTTTGACCTTCAATTTATGGCCAGGCATATTGGCTGAAAAGGATAAGAAGGAATGTGTTGCAATGCTGTGACAAAGCTGCACATGAACAATGTCTTGTTTAAAAAAACAAAAAAAAACAAAAGAGAAAAAGGACCAGCATTCTTCCAGAATGATGTAAGGGACTGATGAGATCTCAACTACAGTGGTGTGAAAAAGTGTTTGCCCCCTTCCTCATTTCCTGTTTTTTTTCATGTTTGTCACACTTACGTGTTTCGGAACATCAAACCAATTTAAACAATAGTCAAGGACAACACAAGTAAACACAAAATGCAATTTGTAAATGAAGGTGTTTATTATTAAAGGAGAAAAAAAATCCAGACCATCATGGCCCTGTGTGAAAAAGTGATTGCCCCCCCTCATTAAAATATACTATAACTTTGGTTTTTAACACCTGAGTTCAATTTCTCTAGCCACACCCAGGCCTGATTATTGCCACACCTATTTTCAATCAAGACATCACTTAAATAGGAGCTGCCTGACACAGTGAAGTCCACCAAAAGATCCTTAAAAGCTACACATCATACCGAGATCCAAAGAAATCCAGGAACAATTGAGAAAGACGGTAATTAAGATCTATCAGTCTGGAAAGGGTTAGAAAGCCATTTCCAAAGCTTTGGGAATCCAGCGAACCACAGTGAGAGCCATTATCCACAAATGGCGAAGACATGGAACAGTGGTTAACCTTCCCAGGAGTGGCCGGAGGCCCAAAATTACCCCAAGAGCGCAGCGACGACTCATCCAAGAGGTCACAAAAGACCCCACAACAACGTCCAAAGAACTGCAGGCCTCACTTGCCTCAGTTAAGGTCAGCGTTCATGCCTCCACCATCAGAAAAAGACTGGACAAAAATGGCCTGCATGGCAGAGTTCCAAGAAGAAAACCACTGCTGAGCAAAAAGAACATTGAAGTTCGTCTCAATTTTTCCAAAACACATCTTGATGATCCCCAAGACTTTTGGGAAAACATTCTGTGGACCGATGAGACAAAAGTGGAACTCTTTGGAAGGTGTGTGTCCCATTACATCTGGCGTAAAAGGAACACTGCATTTCAGAAAAAAAACATTATACCAACAGTAAAATATGGTGGTGGTAGTGTGATCGTCTGGGGCTGTTTTGCTGCGTCAGGACCTGGAAGACTTGCTGTGATAGATGGAACTATGAATTCTGCTGTCTATCAAAAGATCCTGAAGGAGAATGTCCGACCATCTGTTCGTGAACTCAAGCTGAAACGAACGTGGGTTTTGCAGCAGGACAATGATACTAAACACACCAGCAAGTCCACCACTGAATGGCTGAAGAAAAACAAAATGAAGACTTTGGAGTGGCCTAGCCAAAGTCCTGACCTGAATCCTATTGAGATGTTGTGGTATGATCTTAAAAAGGCGGTTCATGCTCAAAAACCCTCTAATGTAACTGAATTAGAACAATTCTGCAAAGATGAGTGGGCCAACATTCCTCCAGAACGCTGTAAAAGACTCATTGCAAGTTATCGCAAATGTTTGGTTGCAGTTGTTGCTGCTAAGGGTGGCCCAACCAGTTATTAGGTTTAGGGGGCAATCACTTTTTCACACAGGGCCTTGATGGTTTGGATTTTTTTTTCTCCTTTAACAATAAACACCTTCATTTACAAATTGCATTTTGTCTTTACTTGTGTTGTCCTTGACTATTGTTTAAATTGGTTTGATGTTCCGAAACACTTAAGTGTGACAAACATGCAAAAAAACAGGAAATGAGGAAGGGGGCAAACACTTTTTCACACCACTGTATGATAAATACTTCAGGTTGTTGTTGTTCTACAAAGTGCTTTGTTTTCAAACTAAAATTCGGTGTAGTTTATTATGTGCTGCTGTTCTTTTTCTTTTTTAAAAATTTAAATCATTAACACCTTTTAAGGCCAAATAGTTTTTGAAATATGCTTTAAAATGTACAGCTAAAGAATTAAAATATGATTTATTTACGTTGTTCACTGGAGTCTTGTGCTTTCAGGTACGCAACGAGGATGGAAAGGTGATTCGATTTCACTGTAAACTCTGTGAGTGCAGCTTCAATGACCCCAATGCTAAAGACATGCACCTAAAGGGACGGAGGCACAGACTGCAATACAAAGTAAGCTGCTTCCTGTTTGATTGACCCTTTCAGATACATCTGTACTACGGTGCTGTAACTGAAAGTATACATTTTTTGGTGAAAAACAGTGTACAGGAAGTTTAACTTGGTTGAAAGAAGTACATTTAAGATATACTTTTAACTTATGTTGCACAAGTTTCTTCAAAGAGTTGTAGATTATTGGTGGCTACCCACAAAATGCCTGGATGTTTGCATGATTTGGTTTAGTCTTGTGTTTCCTGTGATCAAGTCATAATTTAAATCTCCTGAGCTGCTTGTGTTTCTACTTCCTCTGAAGTCGCCCACTTTACTTTCAGAAAGCATCATGATGCTTCGACCCATTTTATTGTAAATCTTAGTTTGAACTGTGGTTCTTGGTTCAAGGTGATTTCTGTAGGTTGTTTAAGTAGAATCGGTTTTTCAGGTTGACAGTATTTGGTTTGCTGATGACTGAACATCTATTTTAAAAGCTTCCTGTTTCACATTCACTCTGCTACATTATTAAATAAGGTACAACTTAGAAGTGAGGCACAATTTTCAATACAGTTTCAAGATTTATTGAGATGAACATTTAAAAAATATGTAACTATGTTAGGTTTTTGTACTCCAATGTCAAAATAAACTGAAGGGCAAATAAAGAAAAATGAGCCTAGAATTGTAAATGTAAATAGACCTTAAATTTTAATGTGAGAAACCATGATAATCATCCTGAAACGTCTCCACCACCACATAAATAAAGCGGAGGGAATAAGAAGCTGTTGCTCCAACCTTCTTCTGCACTCTTCAAATGAAAGAAAGCAACTTAATTCTCAAGTCAGATTAAAGAAGAAATGAGGAAGAAGTCTTAGGGGCAATTATCAACCTAATATAACACTTGTGATCTGTAAATTTAAATATGAGATCTGGCAATAGAAAAACCTGTCGATTGTATCTGTCTTCATTTGCTCTGCCAACTTCTGATTTTCTGCAGAAAAAAGTGAACCCAGAGCTTCCTGTGGAGATCAAGCCAAGCAATCGGGCCAGAAAGCTTCAAGAGAGCAAGCTGAAGAAGCAGAAGCAGAAGGCTGTGCTGAAGAGACAGAGAGAGGATGAGCAGCGCTGGCACATGGAGATGAGGTCCGGCTTGACTCTTTGTCACAGGCCTAAACTTCTTCCCATTTTGACGTCAGTTTTGAAAGATGTTATTGTTGCTACAGAAGTGACTAAAAAAGCCAGAATGAGTAAGTTGCATCCACGTTGGTAACGGCAGTAAAAGGGAAGTGGGTGAAGTTGAGCACTTGACAGTAAGACTCACATGAATAGACTGCGTGTGATGCCTCTCACTCACATGGTTTTCCTCGTTTATCAAAAAAAAAAAAAAAAAAAATTTTTTTTACTAGTTTTCTAGAGTAGTTCAGAACAAAATATTTTACAACACAATATTTTTTAAAGTTGACTTTATTTACATTAGTGGGTGGGTAAATTGTCCCTCTTTCATGCAGACGGTATGAGGAGGACATGTACTGGAGAAGGATGGAGGAGGAGCAGATGTACTGGGGGGAGCAGAGGCGCAGGATGCCTCCTCCACCTCCTCCACCTCTCATGAGTCGCCCTGGCATGCCAGTGCCCCCTCTACTGGTGAGCATCTTGTTCTTCATTTGGTGTGTATGGTGGATTGCTGTAAAGAAAAAATATAACACTTATCTCATGTTTAATAAGATTAGAATTATCCTAACTCTTCATAGCATTATCATCACTGAAGCAAGAGATTAACGATTTTAATTATCTACTTCGACCTTCTGACCCTGACGATAATGCTGCCTTATCAGTTTTAGACCTGTCCACCATCAGTGCCTCCACCGTATCTTGAACTGTGTGCAGACACTGCTCTTAAATTGTTCTACTCTAATCCTGTGGACTTTTTCTGTCGGTCTTGGACAGTATTATTCCTTTTTTCCAATATGGCGTCCCTCAGGGTTCTGTGCTGGGCCCTGTTTGTGTGTTTCATCTTTTTTTTTATTTAGTCTTTGATAAGCAGGATATTACTTTTCATTCTCTTGTGGATGAAATTAAAATCTGCCTCATTCTATAAAAAAAAAGCCTCTCTAGATTGTCCTAAAGACAAAAAAAAAAAACATTAATTGAAATAAATCCTGAGCCTAAATGAAAACAAAACTGAGAATATTACCATGAATAAAACATATTTTGGGACGTCAAGGAGTTGTTTAACAGGCAATTTAAAGAATATTGGCATTGACCATGAGTGTGTCTCTGCTTTAAGAATTGTGTCCGGCGCCCTGACTCTGCTGATGATCGTCACATCATGGCCAAGCATTCAACTATTTACCCGGTGGAAGAGGAGCTCCAAGCTGTTCAGAGGATTGTCTCTCATTCTGAACGAGCTCTGAAACTGGTGTCAGACTCTCTGCTCGACAAGGAAGAACCAGCCGTACCCTCTACTGCTGCTGAGGGAGAGGCTACAAGGCAAGTGGAGAGGCCTCTTTTTATCGCAGTGCTTTGAGTGACATGACAATGTCTAAAGTGACATTAGGTTTTCTAACATAGACGTTCTTATGCTTAGATATCATAGCCCTGGAATGTGCTGCATCGGACATCAAAATGTTAAAATTAAACCTAGGAAATATGAAAAATAATCGATAAATCCTAAAATTGTTTGAATGAATCAAACAACTTTGATTTTATATTTTAACCTTTTAGACAAATATTGAAAAATACAGAAAATTCATAAAAACTTTTTATTTTTCAAAAGCAGGAAAAGTTTTGACTGATTCATCATTTGCTATAAGTCATATTTGCTTTTAGAGGCAACATGTTTTACATCAAGACGTTACAAGATGTCAGTCTACTTGTAGTAGAGCAAAGGTAACATTACTCTTTGTGGCTGGCTGTTGCTTATTGTGCATCGTTAGTAGCAGTGAACTGAGAGTGGGGAGGTCACAGTATCTAGATACACTTCCTGTGGTGTATTGGGCTTCACAGTTTCAACAATACCTGTGGTGAAAGAAGATAGCCCAAGTCATAATTACTCTAACTGAAGAGTTCACATCACCATTCATAAAATAAAGTCAGTGCGTCATATTTCCTTCTTTAATTTTAGTGCGCCGTTTTGAATCTGTGGACATTTGGAAATATATTTCAAGTTGAGCCTTGAACCTTAATGTGCGGTTTTTCTTGTCAGTGCTGAGAACCCGGCCCGGATGCTAAAAGGTGTGATGAGGGTGGGGATCCTAGCCAAAGGCCTGCTGCTTCGCGGGGACAGGAATGTGGAGCTCATACTACTAACAGCTAAGAAACCCACCGTCTCATTACTGAAGAGCATCGCCAAGCAGCTGCCAAAGGAACTATCGGTAAGCGTTCAGTTAATCATTTGAAAGATGGGTTTTATACTCCAAATATGTATTTTCTGGGCTTTTCGGGTGAGTTACTTCCTCTTTTATATGATCTTGAGAGATGGAAAAAAAAGAACCACAAGGATATTATTCAAAGGAAGTTTTAAAATTGTGTCATTAGTTCATTACTTAAAGAGGAAGCAACATTATTTCTTGTCATCTACAGACTTGGCTGAAAGAGAGGTAGTTGTGAAACAGGTAAAAGGAGAACCAGAGGCTTCCTCTCCTGATGTTTGTGCCGTGGGAGAGGAAAAGCATCTTTTAAATTTGACTTCACAAATATCATTGCTGCATGTATTACCTTAGGAAAAGTATTAAACTCAATTTTTCAAGTTGGCTCAGACATAAATAACCTCAAAAAAGGTACACACTTTTGAAATATTACCTAAACCTAATATTACCTAAACAGTCAAAACTTTACCTCAATACAGTGGACAGTAGCATTTACAATGCTTCGTTTTTCCTTATTTCATGTTTTCCATATTTTATTTATAGCTGCAACGGCATAATTTAGAGCAAAGCACATAAATTTTATAATGGCCTAGTCAAAGTTCAGACCAAAATCCAACTGAGAAGTTGTCAAAATTTGAAAATTGGTCACAGAGGACCTCCTTCCAATCTGGTGTTTTTCAAAGAAAAACGGCCATGAATTTTAATCTGTTGATGTGCAAAGCTGCTAGAGACTCTAGAGAAGATTGGCTTTTGTTGGTGAATTGTAATGACAAAACATAAAAACATTCAAGGAGACTCTTGGTCGGCTCCTGGCTTTAATTCTGTTGCCACATTTTAATTGGTATCCTGCTAGAATAGTGTTGTGCCACAAAATCTTAAAGTGACACTCGGCCTGTTTTCAGTTCGTTGCTTTTAGTCTAGACTATCTTCATGTGACATCATCTGGGGACTCAAGCTCTGGGAGAAATGCTTCCGCAACTGTTTTGTTATATTTAACCCAAATGTGTTTTTTCGTGTGAGGCTACGAGACAACTTTATACAACATTATCATGTGATGCTTACTATTTTCCCTCCTGCTGTGGCAGTATGAATGTTTTATTAAAGGAGCTTTCCACTGATCTTTAGATTTACTGCCTGGTTACGACACCTGAATCCTACAGAGTGAGATGAGACTTGTTGCATTATCCTCCCAGTTTATTTTCAAAATTTTGCATCTTTAAATACATTTTTCATGACCCATCAGAGAAATCACTCATAGTGACTCTTATATTTCTTAATGAGGAGACTCAATCCCAATGGCCTTTAACAGAGGCTACAAACACAGCAGTATTACCTCATAACTTAACCAAACAAGGCTATTTTTACCCCTACACCCTTCCTCCTCTGTAGTGAGTAATCCAAGTGTCCTTTTAACCGGCAGACATTTTCTGAAGATCAGTATGAGGTGCAGGCTCATCCCGACGAGGCGAACATCGTGATATGTTCAAGCCAGGAGCCCAAAATGCAGGTGACCATTTCTCTCACCTCGCCGCTGATGAGGGAGGACACTGCTGCTGAGAAGGACAAGCAGGCAGAAGGAAAAGCGGCCGAGAAAGGTTAGAGAAGCCAAAGCTTTCAGTACCAAGCAACCAAATGTGTAGTACACATCTGTAATACACCTAATATACCCATAATTTCCCTCTTACTCCACCGTCTAGGGATCTAAATGTAATCCACAGAATTAAGTAATGTTGTTGGGATTTTTACAAAGCCCAAATTTAAGATTTCTTTTAACCTTTAACAATTTAATCACCTTTTTATTTGTCCCACTTTTTTATCTGCCCATTTTCTTTTGCAGCTACACTAGTCGACCATTTATTTCCTAATGGGAATCAAAAGCCGGGCTCTCCGACCTTTCTGTGCCAACAGGGTGTGTCTTTATTTCATGAACGCATTCTCATGCAGAATTTCCAGAACCTCATCTTAGACGACAGTCATTGTTCTGATAATGCCCAGGGATGAACATCTTTCCAGTAGACTTTCTGTTTATAAACACCACCATTCATATGTAGGAGGTTTACATTGAAGTAAATGGTAAGTCTGTCATTCCTGCATCATCTTGAGGCATTATCTATGTTGAGGTACTGGAGTGTTCTTTACCTGCATCACAATGATCTGATTTTAATAACTGAAAGTGACTCTGTTGTTCTGACAGTTTCCCCTTAGGCTTACATCTTTTTGGAGAGGCAGATGGAAGGACACCAAAACAAACACTGAAAAGACTTGTGTTCATGTTTGTCTGCTTTCCTACCACCACTGCTTGTTAGCGATGTCTAAATATTTTAAAATACTCCTCCGCAACCTAAAGTATGTCATACGATTGACGCTAAACAATTTGAAATGGAAAGAGCAGCAAATATTTCTCTCCTGCTGCTTGAATGACAATAAATTGCTGAATAATGATGATGTTTAGGACATTTATTTGTAACTTCTGTTTTGATACATGGCCATATAAAGAGGGCAAGCAAACACTGTCAGTGTGTCATATACAGCGGATCCCCGATATTCTGCCTCTATAACTGCCTATTTTCATTGTTCAAACACTATATATACCTTATTATATTTAGTGTAAATTTGGAAATACTAAAGTGCAAATAGACGGTGGTCCACTGTACTCATATGAAGGATTGTAGGCGATTTTACAGAGTTATGAAAAAGTCTAATTAATTTTACCTTGGTCACAGTTTTATTTTTTTTAAATCATATACAACAAATGTGCTAATTACACAAAATATAATTTCATGTTGTGTTATTTATATATTGAGAGTCTGAACAAAACTGATTAGCTATTTAATCAGCTGCATAGTTGACTGGGTGCGCTGGCCTGCAGTCTGCTGCTTGACATACCTGCCTCTAGTCTTTTTGAAATCCAGCTTTAATTGGAAGAAAAAAAGTATCAGCTTAACACCAGTTGTAAGTGGCTCTCTTTCAGTTTCCACACCATGACTTTCAAAATGGAAAATTCTGCCTTGTAAACAAACAAAAACAATATGTTAGAAACCTATAAAGAGCTGATAAAGTGAGGAATGTGTGGGCAGAGAGACACTCTGCTCTTGCAGCCAGAGGAAGTTCTGCTCTCTCTGGAATTTGATCCCACCTCCTATTAGAGGAGCTTAAATAAACCATAACATTATGCTTGTTCCCATAAACAGTGAAGAGAAAAAGACCAGAATCATTGTGTTGCAACCACTGCTTTTCCTGTTCTAGTAACTGCAGTTATTTAAGTATATTGTGTTTTTTATTATTATTTTTAATATTATTAAAATCATTTTTGAAAACATGGTGCAGATGTTTTCAGCCGGTCTTGTATTTTATTTGGGTTTGTTAATCAGTGCTTTCATTCTGTATCAGCAGACCCTAGCAGGCCAAAGTCATGTGAAGGCGACACTGATGCACATACCACTAAGAAGAAATGTTGATGGATCAAGTTGATCCATTTTTAGGGCTTTTTTTTTTTTTTAAAGAATAATAAAAACTTCACTGTCATCAGAGCGTCTGAAGCGCTCCTAAATTAAACCTTTGAAAATTGTAATGAATGTGGATTTTTGATTCTAAGTGGTATGATAGTGTAGGCTTCAAAACAGATTTTTTTATTTTTGTTTTTCCATGTAACTCTATTAAACACTACAGCTCTCATTAACTTGGAAATGTGGAAACCCCATGGCTGACTAGTGAAGACGTCACTAACCACATTTACTTTTACAAATAAAAGATTCACATTTAGATGACCAGCTGCATTGACGGTCTACACGGTTGAACCATGTTTTTCTCTAACAGGTTATCTAAAGGTTTTTCTCTTATTTCTTGCTAATTTTATCATCACACCTGTTATATTTTTCATCAGTCTTATTTTTACCTGGTTGCTTGTGATGTGTTAGAATATGTTTGCAGACAGACTCTACATATTTGAGTTTTGTTCACACTTGTTCCAAAGCAGATTTTTGTTCTTCTGTAGTTTGTGGGCTTGTTGGGAAGAGAAACAAAAACAAGAAGTCTACCACGCTCAGAATGGGAAAAAATTACATAAATGAGAATAATTACCTCTGTTTCAACAGCTTGGAAACATTTTACATAAATTATCATGTTTTCTGTTTGAGGAGCAAGTAGATGTGAGTTTAAATTTGGGAGAATAACGACTCAATTTTTATTTTTCTGGGTAAAAACTACAAAAATATAATATTTTGATCTCAGGCTAAAAGAGAAAGCAGAAGGAAATGTACCGATCGGCCACAAAGCAAACTCCTGTTACTGTTTTTGTTCCTTCAGCCTTTAAAACAAAACTCTGGGGCTTTTCTGGAGTCCAGGAAAGCAGCTGATCATTTGAATCGTTTGGGTGGGGAAAATACAGAGCAGGACCAGTAACCTTGTGGTCGTTGTAGTTTTACGCAGTTGCACACATTGCTGTGATAGAGAGAAAGGTGGCTGAGTGCTACGGCAAGACCAAAGCTTTTTTTAGCAGAACTTTGTCTTTACTTTTAAATAATCCTGGTTGCTTTTAGTAACTATATTTGTTTTAAAGGTTGTGGCTGATCAGTGCTCATGTTGGAAAATAGAAACTGTCTCTAATGTCTCATTTTTTTCCTTTTTTTTTTGTCAGAGCAGACAGTTTTATTTACCACCACTGAATGTCACAAATAATACAATCAATAACACTGTTTGCTTTGGTTTTCAAGTTGGTGGGCATCAACCAAAACTTTTGAAGGAAATGTATTTCATTTCATAAGTCGTGTCTGTTCTTGACAAACCAAACCTAACTGTACTTGTGTAAAAGGTGGACTGGATTCAAACATGGCCTCTTTTCTCTGAATGTGGGATTTCTTGTTTCTGTTTTCATTCCTGAAAACTCATTTGTATTTTTTTTTTCTTTTTTCTTGTCTTACTTAGAAACTGTCTTCCAGACTGGTTTTGTTTCTCCTTTTATTGATGCCTGTTTTGTATCCTCTTGAATACTGACTAAAACAGATTATCTGATGGTTTTTTTTTATTATTATTATCATACTTGCATGAACTATGAGAGATATTCCTACTCTCAATCAAACGCAGTAACAACTTGAGCTATATACTGCTTTCATCATGAGAAGTCTGCAAGATGTCGAGTAAAACTGCTTTTTATTTTCAACAGATCTGTCAGAGAAGGATCCTCCCGATGTTTTAAACAGGAAGAAATGTTTGGATAACCTGGCTTCCCTCCGACATGCCAAATGGTTTCAGGTAAAGTTTAGGGGGAAAATCCTTTTGTTAATGTTACAAATATGCTCTTTTATTCTTAGATGTACTGTAAGAAATGTTCCCATGGTACAGATAAGTGTTAAAGTGCAATAGTTATATGGAAGACGAAGGATATATATAAACAGTAAAATATAGGATGAAATTGTTTTCTATGTAAGATCGAATGCAGTATGTTTTATTGTCAAGACAATGTATGCAGATGGCTGATTATTATGTTGAAAACTTTGTTCAAAGTAAATAAAATTTATGTAATATTCTGTGCTTAAATTGTATTGTTGACGCAACAGAAGTCCATATTCTCAGAAATAAATGCTTCCTTTTGACGAGGCTTTCTCTTTTTCTTCTCTAAAGGCTCGTGCAAATGGATTGCAGTCCTGCGTGATCGTCATTCGGGTGCTGAGAGATTTATGTCAGCGTGTTCCCACCTGGGGGAAGCTGCCCAGCTGGGTAAGTGCTGCTCAGTTCTCTGGGAGCTATAAAATAAAATGAATATCATCATTGCACGAATAATAGGTTTCAACCAAACATGAAAAGGTTCAGATTTAGTGGTTTTAGAGGGACTGTGCAAACATAAACTAGAGTTTGTTCACCTTTCTCCTGTCAGGCCATGGAGCTGCTGGTGGAGAAGGTGATCAGCAGCGCTTCAGGCCCGCTAAGCCCCGGGGAGGCCATGCGCCGGGTCCTGGAGTGCATCTCCACAGGCATCCTGCTTCCAGGTCACAAATTAGCACAACCAGAATAAATAACTTTATTATGGGAACTGTTTTTTGCTCCACAGTGATGCAGCAAACGCAACTGAACTTGGCTGCAAAGTGGTTCTGTTGTTGTTACCGTTCTCTCTTGTCATACAGATGGCCCCGGCCTGATGGACCCCTGTGAGAAGGAGCCAACAGATGTGTTGGAGAGCATGAAGCTTCAAGCCCGGGAGGATATAACTGCCAGCACACAGGTGCTTACCTGCAGCTTTGCAGCGCCCTGCGAAAGCATTTATGTCACGTCAACTTTTTATGCTGTTTTTTCATGTTAAAAACAACACATTTCAGTATAGTTCAATGGGATTTCACGTGACAGAATGACACAAAGTAAGTAATTAATAATTGTGAAGTGGAAGGAAACAATGTATTATTTTTTTAACAAACAAAATTTGAAAAGTGCGGTGTGTATTTTGTATTCAGCCTTTGAGTTAATTCTTTGCAACACAAATGTTTTTGGATATTTCTCTAACAGCTTTTCACATCTGCAGGTTGATTTTTTTTTTTTTTTTTTGTCTCCATCTTTTTGACAAAACAGTTTTTAGCACAGATATCTTTAGTGGATTTAGGTTTGGATTGGGATTAATTCTAATCCAACAAAATAGATAACATTATTTAGTTATTGATCTAATGAAAGTCTTGCGCTCTGGTCTTCAGTCATTTGCAAACTTGACAGTTTGTTTTGGGTTTTTTTCCATCAACTCTGACCAGCTTTCCTCTCCTCTCTGAAGAAAAGCCACAACATGACGGTGCTAATACCACGTGTTACCACGAGGGTGCTATGTTCAGTTAAATGTGAGATGTTCAGTGTTAGTTTTCCATTGCACAGGTTTTTACATGTAAGGAAAAAAGTTGAATTCGGTCTCATGTGACTAGAACTCCTTGTTCCATTGGTTTCCTGTCTCCTACGTGGATCATGACCAACTGCAAACCAGACAGGAAAGGATTCTTGCCACTCTTCTACAATAAAGATTTGTAGAGTACATCACTAATAGTTGTTCTGTCGACAGATTCTCCAGCCTGAACTGTTCATCTCTGCAGCTCCTCTAGAGTTTCCATGGAGCTCTTGGCTGCTTCTTTGATTCTTACCCTCCTGCCCTGTCTGTCAGTTTAAGTCAGCAGCAGGGGTGGATTTAAAGGATTTGTGTTATATAAAGCACAATGTCTACAAAACACACATTCATTAAGTTAAGAACAATCTAAAAACTTTGGCTTTTTAGATTGTGCCGCTGTAAGCCCGTTCTGCAGGTTGATGGCCGAACGTTAGTTTCATTTTCAGAACTACACTGTGTGAGATGTTTACAGGTTAGGATGTTGTTAAACTACTTTAAACTGTCTGCTGTGTTCCTTCGTCTTCACGGGTTTACCCCTTTATCTACTGTTGTACTAATTTGTTGACTTCTAAAGGCGGCTGGTTGGATTTTATTTAGGGGTATCAAGTGGAGGGGACTAAACACAAATGCACATCACACATTTCATGGTTTTATTTGTGCATAAATGTTGAACACCATGCATAATTTTCCTTCCACTCTGCATAGATGAACTAATTTGTTTATTTTATGTCCCCTAAAGTCTCTAAAGACTATTGAAGTTTTTGGTTCTAATGCGAAAAACTTTGAAAGTCGCTGTAATTGAACTGAATGCTACAAATGTTAGATGCAGCCCACAAATCTCCGCATTCTGACGTTTCCTGTTTTTTTTTTTTTGTTTGTTTGTTTTTTGGTCCCAGCATGCTCTGCGACTTCTTGCTTTCCGTCAGATCCACAAGGTTTTGGGCATGGAGTCGCTTCCAGCGTCTAAGGCCAACGCACGCAACCGCAAACGCCGACGGGACGTCAGCGACACGGGGGAAGGAGAGGGAGAGGGCAAAAAAGACAAGAAGGACGAAGCTTGACCTCTGCCCCCACAGCAGAGGTGTTTGCTAGTTTAGAGACTGGTAGAATGTCACTATTATTATTTTTTTTTTTAAATCTCAGAAAAAAACTTTAACCCACAGATGTACACGTATAAATATAACCTATGACTCTACATGTTACATGTCTACCGTTAAATCAAGAGGAATTATGTATTTGGAGAAGGTTTTGGGCTGATGGTTGAAGACCAGATTTAATGCAGTTTATTTTGAAGCTGCAGTTATTTCATTTTATTTAAAAAATAATATTAATAATAATGTTAAAGATGCATCATTCCAATTCGGTTTTGTGTCACTATTAAACCGAACCCTCTGTTTTTTTTGTTTTTTTTTATCTTAGGCAATCACCACTTTTATTTCCTGTCTCCTTAGAGTCTCAAGTACACTAAGACACCTTCACCTCAAGTTTTATTTTTAGTGCTTACCTCTGCTGTTCTTCAGGCCAGCTCACTCTCACTCCTGATCTCACTGAATTAACTTTGCTGCTTAAAAATACTTCATTATGAAATATAGGAAGCTTTGCATTGTTGGAGGAGTAAGAGCCACATACAATACTGTGATGTTTTACGGTGCCTACAGATATAAAAAAAATAGCGAAAAAAGGTGGTATAAATATTCAGGTTACTTTTGCACCAGTTAAAGCTCCTCCGGTTGTATAAACATCTTAGGAGACGTTGGGGTTGAGCTCAACCCCCCTTTATGAAACCTACAAAACAAGTCAAAGCTAATCTAAGTTATGAAACCTACATAGACAGGAACTAACCTCTGAGGTTTTGTCTTTAGGGGCTCACTTGAAAATATGTTTGTCTCTGCAGATGGAGGTCTTTCCTTGCACAGTTTTATTCAGAGGAAACGAAGCACTTAAGAGATGACAATGTATGCAGCCATAGTTCTGTCTTTTTAAATATTATGCCTAGAAATCCTGTTTTTCTTCCAAAGAAGGTTTAGGGGAGGGGAGGATCTTTAGTCAGACAAATAGACTGAAAATCTGCTGTACGGATCAAAAGGTTACAGTCCCTTGACTTTCTTCCTTGTGCCTGCGTCATGTGTATTACAAAAGACTGAGTAAGGGGAACATTTATAAGTTGTTTTGCGTGGTTAGTGTTGTCTCAGTTAATAGTAGAGGAAGGGACGGTTGCACAACATAAAAACCGATATGAGAGAGTTACTTGACATGTTTTAGTTTGGTGTTTATTTACAAAGAGCCTCATATACGAGTCCCGCTTATTTTATTTACAAAGGACGTCGCGGTCTGCTTTTGTATCGTTTAAACGGGAAGTGTGAACGTCGCTGTCCTATTATTTGAATGTATTTGTAGTGATGCGTAAAATTAAGAGGATGTAATAAAACACTCTTCAGACGGTCCGTCTCCTGTTTTTATTATTTCTGGACAGGGAAGATTAAATAAAGGAGGAATACAGTTGTGTCAAAAGCAGGCGTAGAAGTTGCAGAGTGCGTCACTTCTTGCGCCGCCTCTTCTGAATTAGCGGCACGTTTTTCCCAGTGCTGAGGAAGTGGTCCGCACCAGAAGACGTCCAGGATGACGGGCTGCAACACAGACGGATCCAGCTGCGATGTCAGCGCCGCGGGAGCTGACTGGATCTGGATGTAGGAGGGAAATCGGGCTCTATTGGCTGAGGATTTAAAGTTTTTGTTTTTTGTTTTCTCTGATCGCCGGCTGTCCTGAAAGCGGCCGTCGGTGTTTTCAGAGAGCTGCAGGTACTGAAATATTTATACGGAGCGAGCTGTCGGCGTTCCCATGCTCAGTCTTTGTCCGACACCTACAGCTGCATCATTACGGGATTACCTCTTGAGTGTGTCACTCCTGTTTTCCACAGGATTTCTGAACAAAGTTATCAAAATCCCTATCCAAGGTGGGTTCAGTTCTTCAATCCTCTCATTAGTTCCCAATTAAGGCTTGGAAAAGTTGATGTGTTTGTGACCAGGGACGTCAAGACCTACTGGGGCAAAGCAACTCAAATTGATGTGTAAACAGTGTCTCCTGAAATATTTCTTCTTTTTTTTTATGTAAACATAAAATGCATGAATTTACCACACTACCTCATCTAAATTGGACTGCAAGTCCATACTTTGAGTAGGCCACTCCAAACTCCTCTTCTCCACTCTGAGCCATTTAAAAGGTGGAATTTCAGCATGTTTGACCTCAGGAAAATGACATGTCCTTGATTCTTCTGGAGTATTTTGTGATCTCCTGGATGAGTCATGGGGGGTAATTTTTTGCTGGATCCAAAGTTGAATAGCTTCTCATAAACTTCAGTAAGTTTAGAAACAAATAATGCTCTTTGCACTCTGCTTTTAAAACAGTGTCATTTAACAGAAGGGATTATTCAAGTTGTGGTCAGTGGAGTAAATTAATAGTCTTTGCTACAAGCCATAAAAGGATCTGGTGAAAAGGTGTCACTCTATTTTAAATTATTTTGTGTCTGACAACCAAATCTGACTTATCTATTGATAAACACTTTCATGTAGTTACCAGAAGGTTTTGGTTCATGAGTAAAAATAGTTTAAATATCAGCTTTTTATTGACTGCCAAAGTCACAAGGTGTTGGTGACGATGTAACGGTTCATGCTGTGGTTTTGAGTTTGAGGGGGCATTCAACAAAACTATACACACACAGTGTATATATAATAGTCTAATGACTCTATAATCACTTTTCAGGATGTTTTTTCACAGTTTCCTGTGTAACATGAAATAGATTTGAAGTTTTGTCAACATGTTTCTTAAAAACATGAGCAGAAACTGAGAGAAATTCACTCAATCTTTGCCAAATCAACAAACTCATTTTTCAATGAATTGCACGTAATTTAGTCTTAGTGGAATTATAATGGCTCCAATTCAGTTTATTCATCTAAATTTGCAGTATATTGAACTGTTTTTATGAGAGTTGTGAGGTTCTGTTTATCACATCAGATGGTCGGACAGATTGAAAGGATGTGAGAGTTACTCAACATGTTTTACGTTGACGGTCTTTTACAAAAAGTTTCTATTCATTTACTTCCACTAAACTGTAAAATAAGTTTGGGTCCACGTTTATTTTTGATACTGAAATTACATAAATGTAAAAATATGTTTGCATGCAGTTGGAGATTAATTTTCCTATAGGTGGAACCTGTGAAGTGCACCAGTCCCTCGTGCTGTAAAAAAAAAAAATCACGTGATACAACTTCATCAGGATTGGGTTTTCATTGCAAGCTTCCTCCTTGTTTCCCAAATGTAACCATTGTTCATTAAGTCCAAACATTTCCATTTTACAATAATCAGACCACAGGACATGTCTTTAAAAAGTTAAAGTATTTGTCTCTGCATGCATTTTGTCCAAATTTGTAGACTGGTGTGATGTTGCTTTTCTCATTTTAAGTGTACAGAAAACTAAGGACGTGTATTGATTTTAGACAGAAACCCCATAACACAAATAAAACGACAATAATTAAAGACCAGACAGAAAATAACAAACATCTTGAACTATTTCTGATAGTAAGTTAAACTTTACCTGTCAGAGGACTTGCAAAATAAAGGGCCAGCAGTGACTGTTTCGTCTAAGAAAACTTTCAAAGTTTCAGATTTGATAAGTCAATGATTGTCTTATTTTATCTGTGCTGACCTTTTCCCTTCTCTATTGGTTTCTCAACATCAAGTCAAAAAATACACTTAGCAGATTAAACTATACAAGCAACAAGATCTTACGAGTTGAACAACATGATGATGATGAGCATTGCTGCCACTCTTCCTGTCCCGTATGGAGTTATATTTGATGCTGTTTCGGCACACTGTATTGTCCCTCTCTTTTACTTCACCTGCATGCCTCTTAGTTTTATGTTTCTTTTATGCTCTTTGATACACGAATAAACTGAACTGAGCTGTTTGAACAGATGAGCGTGTCACTTCCAGGCATCTGGACTTGGATGTCAGACATGTGGGGAACCACACTTGTGGTATATCAGCTGATTTAAAAAAAAAAAAAAAAAAAAAACAACATATAGAAATTTCCATGATGTCAAACAAGGAAGCAGTGTGTTTGAGAGGTGGCCTTACAAACATCCACAGTTAGTCATCAAAGTAACTTCAACCTAGCAGAAGCTCAGAAAGCACTGGCATCGTCTTTTGGGGATTTGTTATGTTATGCTCTGCTCAGTAGGCTGTGTGTAAGAAGCCTGAGCGAAGATGCGGCTGATACTGCTATTATTATCTCTCTCCTCTCCCCCGGCAGATGAACTGGGCTCCTGGTACTCAGTGTGTAGCCAAGTGTGACAACCGGAAGGCCAAACCTGGAGAGCTGCTCTACCACAAAGGAGACATCCTCACTATAGTTGACACAAGCACGGTACTACCTCACCAAACGTCTTTGTTTAAAAGTTTAAAAGTTCACAGAGTCCGTAAAACCAATGAGACGTCCGTTTGAAATGACTAACACATTTTATTTTTTTTTTAATTTAATGAGAAAACTTTGCTTGTTGTTTTAGAGGAAAGGTTTCTACGCTGCCAGACACAACACCACCGAAGAGGAGGGGCTCATAAACTCAAGCAATGTGCGTGAGAGAGAGGCGCTACGAGTCGACCCCGGCCTCAGCCTCATGCCGTAAGTCTCATCATCATCCTCCGACTCTCATGAAATCATTTTACCGATCATTCAGTCGAGTCTCAAGTCAGACCCTTGTGCTCTGCGACTGCAGCAGCTTCTGTCTTTGAAGCTTATCTGGCGACCACAGTGTGTGGGCTGATCCTTGAGATGCAAGCAAACACCAACTACGAGTTTAAGTTCTCAAACTTCCTGTTTTTTGGAGACATAAATAAATGTTGGTGGTCTGAAATAATAGTTCAATTTATTTTTAAAATGTTGTTCTTTATGAGTGAGTGGGTCATCAGTATTGTATCTGGCAAGATAGACCACAGACCAGCTCAGTTTTTTTTCTTTTACAGTAGTCCAGTTCTTTTTTGTTTTTTTTTAACTGGGAAATTGACCTTTGTTTCAGTAAAGTGAATACGCAGATAGACGCAATTTAAAACAAAACTGGTAAAATCCTCTTAATGTGTTCTCTTTCTGTTTCTTGTTGGAGTTACTTGAGCAGAGTCGCAAACACGACTCTGCCAGTTTGTGGGCACAGAGTTTCATCTACACGTACAAACAGCTTCATAATAAAGTTGTTAACTTTCATTACAATAGTGCATAAAACTGCAACGTGTTTTTCAAAGAATCATCTCTTTTTTTTACAGCCACAGAATAACACCCTCAACGACTTGTAGAAATAAAGGAAATCAACTATAAAGTCTTGTTGCAATTGAGTCAGATTGACTTAATATTT
The DNA here is from genome assembly GCF_000485575.1 of Poecilia formosa. NCBI lineage: Eukaryota > Metazoa > Chordata > Actinopteri > Cyprinodontiformes > Poeciliidae > Poecilia > Poecilia formosa. Next base: position 1,426,214 of record NW_006799991.1, on the reverse strand, counting down.
AAAGTCCAACACTGGAAAAGATACACAAACCTGACGGATTGGGAACTGGATTAAATATGTCAAGTGTAATAAAACAAAATCAGTTGTTCCTATGACAAATCATTTCCTCAAGGTCATTCAGTCACTGCAGGTGCTGCTGCTGTGTGTCGGAGTGTGTTTGTATTGTGTTTGTCCTGTGCGAAAGCTGCAGCGAAGCGGTTTGTTTTGGTGGCTGGGTTTTTGAATTACCTGCCTAATAGTTTAGCTAAGTTTCTTTTTTAAGAATGTGACCTTTTTGAAGTTTAGTAATTTATGAACAACTTTGCTTGTTTCTGTGGTTGTGGCTCGACCTTTATTAAGAAAAAGCTCAGCCTCCGGCTTCAACCAGTGGATCCTAAAGATTGATTGTTCCTGCGATTGTTTTCTATGAGTTACCAACAGAAAAAGGAGTGGAGATGATTGCGGATGAAGAATTTAAATTTAAGGAGACCACCAAAGATATGGCAGGCGTGCTCTTTGTGTTTGTAAACTAAAAATCCAAACACCACCTCTCTGCTTGTGCCACGTTACATCACCGAAGAAGAAACGTTGCCATCTAAAATGCTTTCAGAAACAACAACGTCCCTTTTAGATGAGTAATAATTAATTCATGCGTTGCATGCCAGTCTTGTACATCTACGAACTACGACAGAAAAACTGTCGTGAAAAAATAACTAACTACACGACTAATGCGCTCGTGTAGGATATATTTCCTGATATCAGTAATGATATCAGGAAATCATTACTGATATAAATTTGTTATAAAAGAATTAATGATTGCACTTTAAAAATCAGGTAACTTTATGTTATTAAAGGTAAAGTTTAAACAGTAATGATTTCCTGGTTAATGTCAAGTTGTCATAACAAACACATTTTGAATAATGTCAACTTTGTATTAAAAGTGTCATAATTTACCAAATGACGCTTTATGACAACAGTCATAAATATTCATGAAGGCTTATTCATGTTCATGACAGGTGTTATGTCATGTTTATGAAAGTGTCATGTCAGTCTTATTCAACCCCCTTCAAATAAAGTGTTACCGAGTACTGAAAATCAAGTTAATGCCAAGCACGTCTGTAGCAGCCGAGGTGAGAAGGCAGATGTACAGAATCGGTTTTTCTCCACTTTAATCTGCAAGTTCTCGAGAGACGAAGGCACTGGTTTGATGATAATATCATCAAACTCTTTTTTTAAACTCGTATTTACTCTGCGTGACACCACCCGCTTGCATGTAGAAATGCTGGAGCAGAAGTTGTTTTCATGTTTTTATTTCTGAGATGAAAGAATAATGTGAGTATTACTCCAACTTCCTCATCGCCGTATTTATGCAAGAGGTTTCGAGGTCTTGCTTTTTAACATTTGACATGCGTCGCATGCACAATGCACAGACCCTGCAAAGGAAGTGAAAGATCTATTTTTGCTGTTCTGCTTTATTAGGGCCGCAGAGCCAGGCTGTTTCTAATTCCCTCTGTTACGTCCCCTCGTCTCACTTTGTGTTGTGCGTCTTGTTTTTTGTTGGTTTATGAATGCAGGTTTTTTCCCCCACACATATCGACACAAATTAATTACAACTGAAACGATAAATTGAATTAACCGTGATCAATCGATTATTGAAATAACTAATTTAGTAATAAATTAAGTGCTAACTGAAGGATGCAGACTCTAAAAATTACCATTTGCTCAAAGAACAACACAGTCAGAAAAGCAATTAAGCCAGAAATGAACAAAAAATATATATACTGCTCAAAAAAATAAAGGGAACATTTCACTTTAATTTTGTGTGTGGCTCCAAATCCAGGCCTCCATTGGTTAATAAATTTGATTTCCATTGATGATTTTTGTGTGATTTTGTTGTCAGCACATTCAACTTTGTACAGAACAAAGTATTCAATGAGAATATTTCATTCATTCAGATCTAGGATGTGTTATTTGAGTGTTCCCTTTATTTTTTTAGCAGTGTATATTGCCCATAAGATAAAAGAAATAATCAACAGATTAACTGACAGTATTTTTTTAGCTGCAGATTCATCTTTGCCACAAATGAACAAGTTTTCATTGTTATTGCATTTTTGACAAAATTTTTTGTTTTCTTATTCAAAAAACAAAACAAATTGCTTATTTGCATTATTAATGCATTTCAAATAACGTGTAAAAAAAAGTACTGCAAATTGTGCCAGTTTTTTTTAATTTTATTTTTTTTATCCAATCAATTTTCAAATTGATTGCTGAAATAATCGATTACAGTCATTAGTTTCGGCCCGCATTGTCTGTCCTCAGCTGGTTTCACGGGAAGATCTCCGGACCGACTGCGGTGGGAAAGCTGCAGCCGCCCCAGGACGGCCTCTTCCTGGTGCGGGAGAGCATACGGCACCCGGGCGACTACGTCCTTTGTGTCAGCTTCTCGAAAGAGGTCTTCCATTACCGAGTGATTTACCAAGACAACAAGCTGACCATCGACAACCAGCAGTACTTCTACAACCTCATCGATATGATCGAAGTGAGTGAAACACTCCGTACGGATTAATCACTTTCAGAGATTCGATATGGGTCGGTATTAAAACCAAATATTAGAGGAATTCGAGTGAGACATGAAGTTTAGGTTAAATAAGGCGTCTGTCTTGAAACAATTCTTCAGAAATGTAATAATTTAACTTTGAGATGATTCAAGTATGACGAGTTATTAAGATGAATTCTTAGATTCAAATTTAATGTGACTCATGTCATGTTTTCACCAGTTTACAGTAATTGAATAGTTTCATTTATTTCAGTAAAAAAGTGAAGCATATCCATTCACTGATGAAATCACTGATATTCATCACTGAGTGTTGCAGATCTTTGTTAGTTCAAATTCTCAGAAAAATTTTGTAATGCGAAAGATCAGTTAGAAGGATTTTTTTTGGTACATACATTTTGTTCTAATGAGAAGTGCTTATCTTGGTTGGAAAAAAAGCGTCAGTGGAGTGCGGTCAGACTTTGGCGTAAAGTGGTTCAAAAGTCTTGCTGCAGGATCTAATTTGAGATGTGATGAAAGAAACAAAGTGTCCTCTGAAGAGCTAAAAGGGGACAAAAATGAAATTACATGAGAATATGTGAAGCTGCACCCTAGTTTACAAGTATGTAGTTGATCAATGCTTGTGAATCATCTTCTCCTCAATGCATCTGCTCCACAGTCTGCTTCAGGTTTTGGTTAAACCTGCCGTTTGCATATTCTAATCTGCCACATCTTTTCCTTCCACTCAACTTACCACTAACATGCTTGCATACAGGACCTTGTTGACACCCAGTTTCTTTAGCAATGACCGTTAGTGATCTACCTTTATGGTAGAGGTTGTCAAGTCAGCAGTCACTCCACGATTGGTGAAAGCCAAAATATAACAATTTGTGTTTTGTGTATTTTTTAACTTTTTGAAGACCTGCTTTTAGGTTTTCCACTAGCTGTAAACACAAATACTCTCTTGAAACAACTAACTCTGTGTGTCTACAACGATTATCTGATATATGAAATAAGACTAACCCAGTAGTTTTGTGAAATGCTTTTGTTTATCAGACTGAGACCTGCTGAGGCATCTAATCTAAGAGGCTGTTTTCAAACTATATCAAGGTTTTAAAGTGTTTTTCTAGATAATATTTGACCTCTAATGGATTGAAGTTTTAATTTTGGTCAGCATGCATTAAGAATGTCAACATTTTTTTTATAAAGTGTAGCTTCCTCACTATGTGTAATTTCTCATGAAGTCTGGTCATGACCTTTTGACAGTGCACAATAGAAAAAACACAAACAAACCCAAACTGCTTCTTTCAGGAAACTTTTTCAAAAACAGGTGTGTGGTTTACAAGTCGAAGTCTTTTTTTTTTAATAAAAAAAACAATAATAAAGAAAAAGAAAAAATGACACATGTATTACAAACAAACTGATACTCTGGTGGATTCAGTTAGTATCTTTAGGAAAGAAATATTTTATCCCAGTTTAACCATAAGATGTTTCACTAAATCTCTGTTTTCTGCATTAAAATGTCTGCACCCAAAGCCAGACATTGATGGAAATAACCGTCCATTTAACTGATCTGACATGTCGATATGCGAAGCATGAATTTGTGACTTGAAATATACTAACTTACCAATTATTGGGTCATAGCATAAAGCCTCATTCTGTTTTACCCTTTTATGGTTTATCAGGCGAAATCTTATGTCTGTGGCTGTGTGGAGAGTCACACTGCAGCATCCTTATCAGTGGGCCGCAAGCGTCTTTACGCCTGAGTCACTCTGTAACTCACTCCTGCAGAGGAAACAGAGGGAGGAAAGATACTGGACTAACCCAGTGTGTCACAACCTACTGCCGGACGATTTTTATTTTAGTAAAATTCAGGTGAATTTTGCTTTGTGGTGAATTTGGCCAAACCAGCTCCACGGAAACAGATTACAAATATTCGCTGTCTGTGACTAATTTGGCTTTCTTTGATGCAGTTTTACTCAAAGACCAAAGGCTCCCTCGTCACGACTCTGGTGACGCCCAGGAAGAAACAAGGAGCCAAGTCAGCTGAGCAGGAGCTGTCTAAAAGTAAGCTCGGAGTCAAGTTGTGTCGTTTTGTACAAAAACACAACACTATGCACTTAAAAACAAGTTGAGTCAGAGATGTTTATGCTTTTTGATATGTTTGCAGTCATTATGTTGGTTTTTTATAGCTGGGTGGCTGTTGGACATTACGAAACTCATTCTGGGAGAAAACATTGGAGAAGGAGAATTTGGTGGTGAGTTTTGTTTCTTTAAACAATGACAAAACCTGCAGGGTGGGGGTGGGGGTGGGGGAGATAGTTAGGAAATGACAACATGAAATATGTCATCTTTTAATGGTATCTATGGTTGAGAAGTGTTCCTGAAACTGCCTGACACGACACAAGCCGCACGCATTATAGTGAAGTCCTTGATAAATATGTTATTTACAGATTTGTATCTTGAAAGTTTTCTATCATCACACCTCCAAAAAGAGTCCAAAAACACGTATCTCACATATCTCCTATGCAATTGGTAGAATTGATTCTTCAAGCTTCTCGGAAAACTTTGCTCCATTATCAAAACATTCCCACCACATGATGGTACCACCTCCGTAGAAGCAAGCTTCTTCTTCTTCTCTCCCAATGTACCGACGGTCATTATGTCCAAACACTTATCATTTTAGTTTACTCAGACCACAGGACATGTCTTTGTCTCTGTGTGCATTTTGTGGAAATAGTAATCAGCCTTTTCGAGATACGAGTTCTTCTTCTCTCCTGGAATCTGGAACTGTATCCAGAGAGGAACTGGCGCCACCACGAAACTGCGGTAGATTTTCAGTTCGTGAAAATCTACCACAAACTGTGGTGGATTTTCTCTAATCCACTAAGAGGTGAAAATGCATTATAAACAAATATTTGCTTAAATATCCATGAGCAGTTTGCTCCTGAGCCACAGAGGATTGTCTCGTTGAAAAGTTGGCTGATTTTTCCATGACGTCACCCGGGGAATCAGTGTGTTTGAGGTGTTTCCTTAAGTGCAAATATATACTGCTCAAAAAAATAAAGGGAACATTTCACTTTAATTTTGTGTGTGGCTCCAAATCCAGGCCTCCATTGGTTAATAAATTTGATTTCCATTGATGATTTTTGTGTGATTTTGTTGCCAGCACATTCAACTTTGTACAGAACAAAGTATTCAATGAGAATATTTCATTCATTCAGATCTAGGATGTGTTATTTGAGTGTTCCCTTTATTTTTTTGAGCAGTGTAGTTGTAAATTAAATCAAATGTTGTGAAATAATCGTCAGCTTACGCAACCGTGATGTCATCATCTCAGCTTCCCCAAAGAGTCTGATTGAAGGAAATAATGAAAAATTCGCTTTAAGAAATATAAGCCAATATTCTGGCAATTTAGCAAATATAAATATTTTTGATAATCTAAACTTAAACATAGTCTGCAGGTTAAATGTCTGGTTTTAACTCTGCATAGTGCACACATAAGCATTTACACTTTATTTTTTAAACCCTTTGCTTTTCATCCAATACGGTTTAAAATATGTTTTTCAGTGCCACAGTTTTAACTTTATACTCTAATTTAAAAATATAATCGAGAACATTTAGAGACCAGAGGAAGTCAGATTAAAACAAAATGTCTCAGTAGATATTAACTCTGTGTAATTTCCAACCCTCAGCTGTCTATCGGGGGGAGTACATGGGCCAGATGGTGGCTGTGAAGACCATAAAATGTGACGTCACAGCTCAGGCGTTCATGCAGGAAACGGCTGTAATGACGTAAGTCCTCAAGCGTTTTGAATTACCTTGGAACGCCATCAGGCGTGATCTATCGCTTCTGTACTTTAAAAAGCACACAAAGTTCTGGAGAATTTTACAAACACTCATCATGGTCATAATTTTTTTTTTATATATATATATTTCCCGGTTTTTAATGAGTTAGCTGAATTGTTTTACCACTGGCAGAAAACAAACACCAAAACTTTGGGTGCAACTTTCAATTTGTGGTAGATTTTCTCTAATCCACTCATTATAGACAAATATTTGCTAAAACATCCATGAGCAATTTGCTCCTAAACCACATGCTTTGTCCACAAACCTTTGGCAAACATATAAATATATATAAAAATCAGCCTGTTTTATCCTTTCACGTCCAGTTTTGAAACACATTTCGGCTCATTTGTGTCCAAGTTGTTACTTTGAATTGAACAATTTATAACTTGAATTGAAGAACTTATAACTAACCCTCCTCTGTTTCATCATATTCGCATTGTGGAGTGCACCAGTGCAAATGGCAGCAACACCTCAGCATGACGGTGCCACCGCCGGTGCTGCATGGACGTTACAGTGTTCCTAATTGATAGTCTCAGTTTGGCTCCTACAAAAACCGAAAGGAGTTGCAGATTTGAAGGTGCTGACCTTGGATCTGTGTTTTGGTCTCATTTGGTGGTGATGTTCAGCTTCCTTCATCGCAAACAGAATATTTCAGTTTATGATTAGCTTGAGCTCTGGTTGTTTTTGGTTTGTTCTTTAACATCCTTACCGATTTCCTTTCTGCTGAGGGAGATGATTTGATTCAGATGGACAAAACCTTGACACACACTGCTGTTCCAGCTGAAAAACTGTTTGCCAAAAATTACTGTTGTTTTTTTTTTTATATATATAACCTTTGTGGATGAGAGAAAATCTAAAATAGAGTCAAGGTTTCGCAGCCACTACTTGTTTTGAAAAAAAATCATAGAAGTCGTTTGCGGCATTATCCTTAGAAAAGTTTATACTAACATGAGATTAATACAGATGATAGATGTGTGTAAACGTCTGACTTTAATTGTGCATCCGTGCAGTTTGGTTGAGGATTGAAGTTGGTTTCACTTCTCTGTGCGTTTCCTCGTTTCAGGAAGCTGCAGCATAAGAACCTGGTGCGACTGCTGGGAGTCATCCTTCACAAGGGGCTCCACATCGTCACTGAGCTCATGACCAAGGTACGCTTAACAAACACAGTTTAACCCCAAAAATTATCCAATCCCCCAGAGGATTAAGATTATTCCTTTTTTTTTCTTTTTTTCTTTTTTTTTTTTAACGACTGGTGCCTTTGTGTGAGATTTAAACCTAATTGTGCCAGAGGTATGAATGAGTATTAATTATAATAAATCATGAAATAAAGTATTATTCTGGTAAATATTAAATGTAATTTTATCATGACTGCATCACCACATATAAAAGCTGGTTAAAACGATACAGAAGCCACATGTTCTGCTGATTTATTTGTATTATGTAAGTAAACTTGTAAAAAAAAAAAAAAGAAGAATAACCAAAGAAACAATTATTTATTAACAAACCTATTCTTGACTAATAATAAAATTGTTATTATTTTTGTACGTTTTGTATTTGCTGAAGTAGCTTTCCCTTCTATGATAAAGGTATTTATCACAGATCATTAAAAAAAAGTTGCATGTTTTTTTTCCTGCCAGTGGAGGGCGCTAAAGAGCAGGCCCAATTCAAACCCGTCCGTTTGTGTTATTTTCTCTTTATTTATCGACATGTTATGCGACCTTTATGCGACATGTTACGCATAAAGGTTTGTGTTTACCTTTAAACTGTAGGTTTATGGTGTGTTTGCAGGGAAACCTTGTGAATTTTCTCAGGACCAGAGGACGATCAGTCGTCGGCCCCGCTCAGCTGCTGCGCTTTTCCCTGTGAGTCTCATCAAACTGATCTCGTTACGTCACTTTTGTTTTTGGGGAGACTTTTTAAGCAGATGCTGATTTCCTCCATGCCGTGCTTTTCTTTGCACGTCCTGTGGTCAGGGATGTGTGTGAAGGGATGGAGTACCTGGAGTCGAAGAAACTTGTCCACAGAGATCTGGCAGCGCGAAACGTCCTGATCTCTGACGACAGCGTGGCGAAGGTCAGCGACTTCGGCCTCGCTAAGATGGACTCCAAAGAGACGGACAAAGCCAAGCTGCCTGTCAAATGGACGGCTCCTGAAGCTCTGAAGAAAGAGGTACACTGACTCTGTTATCAAAAAAAGAACAATCTCCTCGTTTTACTGCTCAGCTCGCTTTATCTTGCACCACATAAAGAGAGGGCGGTAATTTGAAACATTCTCTGTGTGTTGTTCTCTGATCAATATATTGCCATTAATCAATAACTGCAGACCTGACTCTCACACGTGTTAGTCTTAAAATATCACAACTAGAAAACGGGGAATTCCAGCAGAGAGGGGCAGATCAGAAATAACCTCCACGCACTTTTACTGGGTTCTAAGTCATAATTAGGAGGAACCACATTTTATGTGAAATTTACTCCTTTTTTTTTTCTTCATTTATATTTTGATTTACCGAAATCATAATTTAATTTCCTTTCAAATCTGTCTTCAATTTTTACCCGTTGTTTCTGCAGAAGTTCTCCACAAAGTCAGATGTTTGGAGTTACGGCGTTCTCCTGTGGGAGATCTTCGCCTACGGCCGCCAGCCCTACCCTAAGATGGTGCGTAGCGCCTCTCCGCAGCGATGTCCGTGAATGTTTGTGATTTCGCAGAGAGTCCTTCAGTTCAGCACACTACCGCAGAGCCCATGAGCTGCTGGCACTCAGTTGATTTCATGCCAATGAATGTTGGTTACTTCGAGAGCTATGTAACCGCGTTCATAGCTCTCGATTTGACGTTTGCAAATCAAAATGTCAAAAAAACAAACAAACAAAAAACAAAACAAAAATCCAAAAATGTAACTTAAAAAAAACTCAATGCAGTTGAATACTCTGTACAGAAGTCATTTATCGATTTCAGCAAATACTCATTGGTTTAGATGAATTACATGAAAATAGAAAATAGTTCAGACAGCAGAACAAGCATCTTGATGTCTTTCTGAATATTTCAAGTGAAGAATCTGTAGATCTGAATTACAAAATCTTAAGTTTTTTTAGGACTATTTTTAGTCCATTTTTTTTCTTTCTTAATCGCCTAATCATAAATTACAGTTGTTTTAAACTTAATAAACAATTTAAGAAAGTTGTCACTAGCATTCATAAACTCCGTCTCATTTATGGCAGCAAGGATTGTCTCAGCTTTATTCTGCACAAGCTAAATTCCTGTTGATTTGTTTCTGTGCTTTAGTCTCTGAAGGAGGTGAAGGAGAAAGTGGAAGCAGGTTATCGCATGGAGGCTCCAGAGGACTGTCCTCCTGGCGCTTACGCCATAATGAAGCTCTGCTGGGAGCAGGAGCCACGGAAAAGACCCGGCTTCTCCAAACTGAGAGAAAAACTTGAACAAGAACTGAGTAAAACAAGCCCAAGCTCTGCAGCCGGGAGTCAAGAAGCAGCCAAGACTGGACTGAGGAGCTGAGTTCAAGTCCGTACCCAGCAGCTGAGAAGAACCAGCGCTCGTTTGATGAAGACACTTGGGATAAAGACCCTAAAACTAACTTAATTTATGGATTGGTAAAACGCTGAAGTGATGATGATGAGGAGGAGGACTGAACCTACATGGTTCTGATGGATTCATGGTTGTATACAGGAAATATTTATTGGCGTCACCGGTGTGTGGGGTCGTCACCGTTTGGTCCAAACTGAGTCGTCTCAAAAGCTTCAATAGAGATTCTCACTAAAAGAAGTTAAAAGCTTCTCGCTCAGTAATGAAAAGAGGTTTTTCTTTATTTATAAAGCAGATTATCAACAAAGGAAGTTGTATGCTGCTTTATATTCTTTATTTATTTGCACTGATGCAATATACAGTTTCTTTGAGAGATGCATGGGACCAGATTATGGCAAAAAAAACAAAAAAAAAAACATAAAAACTAATTTCCACCTGCAGTCAATGGAGAGCTTGATGTAATCAAGTATGATTTAACAGATTATGAATTAGTGAAAAGCCAGTTTAGTAATGACATACATGTCTGATCATTTACTATTCACATCTCACTAAAACCAAACAAGCTACAAGCCAAAAGACAGTTCATAAAATAATTTCATTACCTTCATCGATTAGCACAAATCTTCTTATGTAACAGCCATATTTTTTTGCCAAAGTTGCAAATATTTTATTATAACTTTTTATTAAAGTGCAGCAACACAAAAATGTAACACAAGACAACACAAAGCAAATGGTCCAAACACTTCACAATAATTGCAACACCAAGCAACTTTAGTCCTTATAACTCACTAATAATCTTTAGTGCCTTATTTTCAGTCCAAGCTGAACTTATTCTTTGTTCAGTTGCTGATTAAGATGCTGCAGGGTTTTAATTCACAGTGAATTGGGCCACATCTCACTCTGTCTGAGAAGATCAGGTCCGGTAGCTGGAATGATGTGTATGAATTACTCTGTGTGTTTGTAATTTAAAATAAAAGGAAATCTCCAGCTCTGAAACCCGGTATTTCCTGTAGAGGCGGTCTTTTAGAGCCACAGCTACACACCGTATCTTCTTCGAGGAGAACAGCAGTCAGTCCAAGGCTCTTCAAACCTCGTCTTGAACGTCTTTGTGCAGCTCAGATTCCTCTTGACAAAACAACGTAGATCCACATAAACTGTAACGACAAAAATGATCACACAACGCCTCGGTGTCAGCGGTCCTGTTTTATCCGAAGCATTATGTTTTTGCTACTGTTTAGTGATCACATGTAAATAGTTTGTGTATAAATGCAACCAAATCATGTTGATGTCTCGATTTATTTACACTGCTATGATTTTATTGCCATAAATTAAAGAATGTAATATGTTAGGTTCAAACGTTAACAAATCTGAATCTGTTTTTTTTGTGCCTGAACTGAAATGACTGCAGCACTGGAGGGAATAAAAGGCTAGATAAATAAAGAAAGAAAGCAGAAAGGGTCAGTGTTTATAAGCAAACCTTCAAAATCCATGTCTTTATATTTTTTGGTTTTATACTTGGATTCTTTTTTGTTTTTTGTGTCATTTAGATCACCTCTCTGTTCATTTCAGTGTTTCCCTTCAGCTCCTCTATTCTCTCCCAACTTCAGTGTTTTCTGCTAACCAGTCCAAATTCCCAGGACTTTAAAAGCCAGTCTCCAATTACCCCAAAATATGATCAAAGGAACTACAACAGGCTCTCGATCATGTCAATTTCAAAGTCCTTGTCTGTACAGTTGATGCAGGACTGAGCTGCAGCAGCCAATACAGTCATTTTTCACTGTGAGCTTCATTATAAGGATGGAAAACCACTCAGATTTCAGGTAAGATAGACTGAAACCAATAAAGCAACACCCTCAATCAAGAACACATATTTGCAGGACAAGCACAAGAGAACAGGCTGCAGTTTTTGAAAATGCCGCCATTTAAACTTGGCCTCCTGACTTGCTGGCTTTTTATGCTGACATAAAATCACAGACAGTAGACCAACATCTGGAGACTGAGTTTAGTTAGTTACATGGAGGGACATTAAGTTATGTGTATTTATTTTAAATTGAATGACTGATTTTCGTCCACCAGAGTCATCAGATACACGGGGCACTTTGATTCAATTCGTTCAAATGTAATTTTTTTCATGAGACCACATCAAAAGGAAATGAACATTTATTCCTGCTTTCTGTCCCCTCTTTGAATATTGAGATTAGAAGAGCGATTTGTGTTATCCACTGTCCTCCAGGGACGTCTTTGGCTTTTGTAGATACTCAATGTTTTTCTGCTTCACTAATCTTGGCGGGGAACATTTTTAATGATCCGCACGTTTGGTGTATTGCAGGCCACATATGTCTTGTTGTTTCCTTTTTTTCCCCCATTATTTAAGAAAAACATAGAGCAAGATGTTAATTTTCCCAGTAATGCTAAAATATTTCCACTTTAAATCTCACCACAGAATAAAGCCTTCTTTGTGGGATTGTTGTCATGTCACAAGACCAAATTAAAGATGTCATTTGACATAAGTCTGGGTAAGCCTGGTGTTTATCAGTATCCCAGAGGACGGAGCACAAATTGCAGCTTGATCCTCTAACTCTTGTTATCATATGGGGAGAGCGGGGGTCCTCCACGATTTGTTCAATCTGCTCTGTGTTTTCTCTAAAGCCTCTAATGGGATGAGCAGCAATTTTCTGCTCAGGGATTTATAAGAAATCAAACAAATAATAATAAAGATGAAAAAAAAAAGATGGTGCAAGCTTCTGGTGTTGAAATATCGCCGGACGTTTCTTCGCTCCGGGGCTGTGTCCTGGTGTAGATGGATAACGGGACACAAAGCCTTCACCCATATGTCGAGGAGTGTGCTGAGATGCTTTTCTCGGAGGCTCTAAGTCCTTAAGTTGCGCTTTCTACAAAGACTTAGAAAACAGCTAATCTGCTGAAGCAGCAGCAGCAGCAGCAGGCCTGAGCAGACAATGACCGATCTCTTGTTGCTTTCACCTGATCCTGGAGAGTGGATGGAAGACCCTGATAAACAAGCTGCCACTTCGTCATTTCTGGCTTTGTCTGCAAAACGTGCAGGATTTTAGTTTTTTCCTTAACTTCCGTCTGTGCGTCGCGTCTCCAAGCTGGTCTAAAACAAAACACACGCAAGTTGAAATCTAAACTGAGTTAAACTCAATTAGTGATGCAGAGTCAAAACAGCAAACATGCAAACTCTGTTTCCGAAGCAAAATGTCTCAAATTATCTCACGTTACTCTGTGTATAAAGTCCAAGTGGAGCTCTGCTGTTGCTGCACCTGGCAGCATGTGCAGCAGTGTGTAAATGAATGGTTTGGCCTAACCTATAGGGTTTATCTTGGTATGGTTTAAGTAGATTTTGGTGGGTTCAGATCGGGTCAGAAACTGGATGTCTGAGCCAATTTAAGCATCAGAACCAAGATGCTCTTCCTAGAAGGCGGCATCTTCCAGGTATCAACTCCTCGCTGGACGGCGATGTTTTTCTTTCCAGAAGGATTTAGCCCGTTAAAAGCAAAAATCCCAACAGTGCGCAACCAGATGTTTTTGTGTGCTTGAGTGTTGCATGGATTAGAAAATATTGGTTATAATACCCATCCATTTCTTAATGGGCTTGCAAACCTAAAGCCCCACTGGGAGTATCTTAAAAGCAATTTACATTTCTGTTTGTTTCATTCACATTTGTAGATACTAAAGCAAAAATAAATACATAAATAAATAAATAAATAAATAAAAAAAATAAACGTGATGACTGTTAATTCTCAGTGAATGAATTTAAACAAAAATCAAAACACACACAGCAGTTGTCAGAAGTTTACATGCACTTTTCACTTTAATAGTTTATCTTTTCACTTCTTTTATTGGTTTGTTGGTTATAGGGGTGGGAAAACATCACTGTTTCTTTTTTTAATCTAAGTGTATAAATGTGAATTTATTATGAAATTTACTGCTTATTAAAAAGATAAGACCTTTTTTTTCCTTCCTGTCTGACATTAGATCAGATTTCACATTTCCTGTTTTAGCTTTGTTAGCATCACCGTAGGCCTGTGATGGTATCATAGTTGCTTCCCCACAAAAGGTTCGGGGCTCAAAGTTTGCATAGACTTACACCACTATCATAATGATGTGGTGGATCTATAATGTAACCACATGAGCAAAGAGCTTCGTGTAGCACATAATGCAAATCTGCAGCATGTAAGTAGGTCAAATCCAGCAGAGTTCAAACTTTACACTATGACTTTGGAAGGATGTCGAAGAACAGATCCATAGCAGAATATCTCCACTTGAAATAATACAAATAGGCTGTTTTTTTGGGGTTTTTTTTGTTTTTTTTTAGTTCTCTGGTACAAAGTTGCGGTGTGTGTTTTAAATATTTTCAAGAAGGAAACACAAAAAGCTCAAAATTGCGGTCTTTAAACACGGTGTTGTGTTTTTGTCCATTTGCTCTCATTGACATCTCATTCAGTTGGTTTAAACCAGGACAACTTCAGTGAATGCTGTCAGGCGTTTTGGAGCAATCTGGAAACCTTTGCACCATTTTAAAAGCCTTGAAGTAATGGATGATTAAAGGGTACTTTAAAAAGACGAACAGCAAAATAAATCAAACGTTACTGTTTTATTTATTTATTTAGTCGAACAAGAAGTACAATAATCTGAGTCAAAAATGACAGATTTGTTCTGAAAGAAATGAACTTCTAGTGACAGAAAAGGGAGCCGGCCCTTTTCTGCGTGACAGCGCTTATATCAGTTTACACAATAAATGAGACTACACATGCTCCCGCAGTTTAGTGTGAAGGTTTACCTGCTGATAGGTAGGTGTAATTCAATTATTGGAATTAGCTTAAGAGCTGCTGTCTGTTTCTCGGGTCCTATCTGACAGTGGAGGCGCTTGTTTGACAAAGGTGCTGATTGTCTTAATTATCAAAATAATGGCGGCTGTAGTGGACGTGCTTCGATTCCAGGACAGTTTAAACGCTCCGTGGTTACAGATAATTGAGTAGTTCTACATTGAGAGAAGCGAGTTTAAATCGCAAACAAAAATTTTTACGGAAGGATTTTTTACATCACTTCATTTTCTCTGAGAATGCAAATACATTCCAGTGAAATTCAACGTGTTTTATAAAGAAACACATTAAAAAGATTTGGAAACATCCAAAGGACGACATCAAACTTTTGGCTTTGACTAAAGAAGCAGTAAATTGTGAATTTGACGCCACAAATAAACTGGTCAACCTTTAGTCTTAAATTAAATTTGGCAATAATCTTGTAGTTTTAATTATGATTAGAAGAAGCCAACTGTTTTTGAAGATGTCAGCGTTTCAGTGAGCTGGTTCTAAAGAAGACACAAGAAAAGAAGAAGAAGAAGAAGAAGAAGAAGAAGAAGAAGAAGAATAAGAAGAAGAAGAAGAAGGAGAAGAAGAAGACATGCGAGAGGTGTTGTAATCCAGTAATCATATTTAAATAATAAATGTGACCAGAGAATGAAGCCAAGAGGCTAAATGAGCTAAATAAACCAGTTTTCTCTGGTCATAATCTTTTCACTTTTTATAATCTAAAGTACATATAAAATTTCTCAAAATTTGTGTGAGACAATCATGCTTTTCATTAAGTGAATCGGACATGTCTAGAAGGAGAGCTGCACATATCAAACATAAATACTCTGAAAATTTTTCAAATAAATGACCTAAAATCTTCAAATAATACTTTGACACACTCCCTCTCTCTCTCTCCACAGACGGACAAAACTGCAGGTTAATTTCTTTAGAAAAGTTATCAGATTATTTTAACTGAACTGAACTTTAAAGTGAGATAACGGAAGAATAATACTGAGAACATTTTCCGGAGGGAAAAAAAAAGATTTCTTTAAAGTAATATTTTACTTTTACCATTTTCTCCGGACTGGAAGTAAGATCAGTTTTTTTGAGTGGCTCAGCCAGAGACCCCACTTAAATCTACTGGAGGAAACTGAAGATTACTTCCATAGAATGATGATGATGAGACCTTCCAACTGCAAAACCTTTGAGTTCATCACCTAAAATGATCAAAATACAAACGGAAAGGAAAGACTAATCGTCTCTGGACCTTAAATCTACAAAATAAAGTAAATAAAATGAAATAATTTTCAATCTAAAAATGCCAGAGGCATGAATTAATTAGGACTTAACCATATTTAAAAATAAAATAAAAAGATTTTTATGACTGTGACGGGGTTGAAAAGTCTAACTTAAAAGCAATCAAGAGATTATTCTGAATAAAAACAAGTATTTCTTGATAAACTGAACTTTATATAAATATATTTGCTTGCAACATGGACATTTTTGAGTCATTCTCATTCTGTTCTCATGCTCTCCCTTTGGGGAAGGAGAATCTCAGGAATGAAAATCAAACTGTGAAGCAGTTTGATCAGAAATGAGGCTAAACGGAGCAAAGCCTTCTGAGAGATCCTTGCATCTTTCTGAGAGGCTCCAGCTGGCAGCATTTCAGACACAACAGACGATGCAGCTGATGAGAGGATATAGGAAAAAATGGGAAAAGTTGCTTCTTAATGTTTAGATATAAAAACATTGATACTAATATCAGTTTATTTGATAGATATGCAGGAACGAGTTTAAACGATGCTGACTTAAGCATAATGTCACCAGGCATCCTAAACAGTTTGTGGAAAACTGAATCTGAGAAGAGCCAATCAAAACAGAGCTACGTGTGCGTATGTGTGCGCGCGCGCGCGTGTGTGTGTGTGTGTGTGTGTGTGTGCGTGTGTGTGTGTGTGTGCGTGTGTGTGTGTGTGTAAGTCAATGACAGACATCTTACGGTCACATGAACTTGCCCTCCCTACCTCTGCTCCCTCCCCACTAAGCTGACACTGTGCATTTACACGTTAGCTGCTTTTACCTCTAATAGGATCAGCAGGACTTAACTTTGTCATCTGATAAAACTAAGCAGCTTGACAACTACACTGCTCCTTCTTAACCAATTTATGCTCAATTAAGATAACTGGGAAACCTTGGAAGGACGAAAATGTTTTCAAGAAAAATATGAGCGATGAGCATCATGGTGCTGCACAGGCTTGTTGAAAAAGGAGAGGAATTTTTCAATAAATGAGAGATTTAAATGGGAAGCATCTTTAAATACGTTTATTCGTATATTCACTTTTCAAATTTCAAAGAGAAATTTCAGGCATATAATAAGCAGTGTAATGTCACAGTTTCTATCCTTGCTCTTTTGTTGCAACAACATCCCCTCACAATATATATAAAAAACACATTTTGAATTAACCTTAAGCTATAAATCGACAGCATTAGTGTCCAAATATGATGTATTTCAATAATTCAGCGGCTTCAACAATGGCTAAACATTTGATTTTGGAGCTTGTTTGCAGTAGTTTCCTTGTACCTGTTCTTGTTTTTCTTTGCGTGAGCTTCTCATGAACGCACAGGTCTCCTCTTTATCAAAATCTGCAGGCTAAAATTAACCACAAAGCTCCACCACTGTTTGGGTGAGAGATTTTAGGTGTGTTATCCGTGCCGGGTTGGGGGGGGGGGGGGGGGGGGGGGGTGAAATTTAGAGTTGACCTGCCAAAGCATCCTGCAGAGAGGACTAAGGAGGTCTGAAACTCTCCCTTCTTTCCAGCTCCACGGGTGTTTTTATTCCTCACAGTAGCTTCACAGTAAGCAAATTCACCAAACTTTGCGCAGTGTGTGATTTTTTTTATATATATTTCTCATCAGCCTGACAAACATTTGAAAAGGTCAGAGGTGTGGATCCAGAGTGACACTATGGTAACGCTCAACTGGGAGCTATTTTTGTTCCAATAGTTCCCACCTATTCAGAGTTATATGACAGCGATTATATGTTCGGATCAGCTGGTCTGTATGCATGGTGGAAACTGTGGATATGTGTAAGAAATACATAGATATAGACACAAACAAAAAGTTTTTTTGGTGCTTCTCTTCACAGTTTCATGGCTTTACAGATTTGTCTTGTATTATGTGCTCAAATTGTCGGGGGCTGGACTTTGGGACATTTTGTTTAAAATGTTACAGCTGGTATTTTTCTTAAACAAAAACAAAATTGAAATGCCAGGTTTAGTTGCTTTGTAGTGTCATAGCTAAGTTGCACAGTGGACCGGAAACTTTACAGAAAACTCTTTCAGCTTCTGCATGCACCTTGTGTTTGCATGTATTGCACCTGCTCGTGTGCAGAAATGTGCTGTGTGAGCGTCTGGACATGTTTGCATGTAAGTGAGCACAGAAGTGAAGGATTATTTGTCTCCAGTTCATTTCTAGGACAGGAAGTTGCTCCTCAGCTTTGGCCGTAATTTACTGGCATGGAGATGAAGATAGGCTGAAAATGAGAGTATGAATTTATGAGGAGACAAACTGATCTGGAGGCAAAACCAGACATACGACATATTTATTTTGAATAACTTCCCTTTTTCATGGAAAATACGTCATGTCCTGTGTATCTATTTTTACATCAACCTGTGTTTCTCATATGCTGCTGACACAAAATGAACTGCTCCTTCAGATTACGGCTAAAGTGAGATCAACTTTAAAGTATATAAGCAATTATATGTTAGTTTGAAAAGAAACTATAAGTACTGATTCAAATTTAATTTTAAACAGATGATTTATTTTACCCTCTTGGCTTTCTTTACGTTCTCCATTTTCATTTTGCCCTCAAAAACCTGCATGTTAAGCTGGTTTATGTTTGGCAAGAGGTTCATCGTGCTCTGCAATACCTAGAGTCATCGGGATCTACGTAACAACTTAGAGGCTATTTCCTAAAGAGAGATGCAACGAGGAATCGCTCGCTATCGTGAGAGATCACTCTCTTCCAGCCCATAAGCTGTTTAACCTCCTGCCATCTGGAAGTTGATACCTTTCCACTGAATCAATAACAACCTGCTTGTGCAATCAATTTGTTCCCCACGCCCTACACCTGCAGGGTCTCCATTGACCCACATATGGAAGGACGTAATTATTTTTTAGTAAATATCTTTACTAAGGTTTGTTGTTGGTATTACTCAGATGGCAGCTGAACCTCAAATCCACACTGTGATCTACAGTGGAAGAGAGAGTCCATGAAGAACGATACAAATCAGAAACCCTACAAGTACAAAAACAAAAACAAAAAAACTCTCCTCTGTCAGAACCTCCTGGTTTGCATGAATCACACCTTTGGGTTTGGGTTCCCTCTTAGGCAAAGGTTTTGCTTGTTCTTCCCATGCATGTACTGGTTCTCTCTCTGGATACTCCACCTTCCCCCCCACAGTGCAAAAACACGACTGTTTCATTGCTTAACATAAGCAGTGAAACTCTGTGGATGGACAGATGGATAACATTGTAAAGGGTGATGCAGGGGTCGCCTCTTAAAAGTTTTAGTAGTTTTAGAGGCTGTGAAAGTGTCTCATGTAATAATATTTCAAAACTAAATAAATAAAAGCACACATTGGCTATCACTTGCTTTATTTAACTAATTAAATGAATGCAACTCCTATATGTTCATCCACATTGACAAAAAAAAAATTAATTTGCACTTGGTGGAAATGTGTAAGAAGCTTTAACCCTTTTATGCGTAGCGGTCACTACAGTGGGCAGCTACCTAAAAGCCATTTTCTTGTGCTTCTTGTAGATTTTTATGTTACAAATGCAAGCAGACCACTGAAGTAGAATACACTACCAACTACTGGCCATCCACTGCAATTGCAAGACATTTTTTTTTGCTAAATCCAACATTGTAGACAGACAAAAAGGCATGCCAACCAACCCAGTCAGTCCATCCTTCTAGAGGATGCTTGCAAGTACAAAAAAAATAAACAAATAAAAAAATAAAAAAATATTGTGACATCAAGTAACCCCTAAAGACCAACACTACTGATGTATTTTCCAAATAACAACTTTGCCTTTGGAGAAAATTACAACTGATTGCCTAGTAAAAAAAAATCTAGAATTTTATTTTTACAAATTATTTTCCCACATTTTTTATGCCTTAAGAAAATCAAAAATGCTTTGGAAAAAATTCTGACACAAAGGATCATAATTCATGATGCACAAAAGTGTTGGAATTGAATCTGCAGTAGCATAAATAATAAATAAAATAAAATAAAATAGTAAATAATAAAATAGTAAACAATAAAATGAAAGAATACTTGCAGTTGTCCAACAGTGAACTCTGGAGATTGTCCGCCTTCAGTCCTGCTACATGGTGGCAGGATAAACTTATGTCTTTGTCCAACATAATTTGTCAGAGTTCAAGTTGTTTTTATCTTTTTCTATCATTACTCTGACTGTAAATATGGGCAAATGTGGGAGTGAAGCCAAAAAGCATCACACATACATGACTTCCATTTTGAGGAGCAGGTAAAGGATGCCTTCTAAATTTATACCCCAGAAAAACAGGCAGTCATTAACTACTAATTAAACATTCTTCATGACACTTACAAAGCATAATATACATTTAAAAATGCTTCAATAACAATGATTTTATAGGTGTTGTTCAAGGGGAAACAATTAGTTTGTCTAGAAAAATATTTCTTGTTGTGGAATATTTTTACTTAACAAATTATGATAATTATTGTAATTTACAGTTTGGCACTGAAATAAAAGATTTAATGCTGAATTTTCACCCATCTTTTTCAGGGTTTTCATTCATTCCTAAACTTCCTAATTAATTTAGATGTTAGAAAATGTTACATTTTACTTCAACATCTTGCTAAATTGAACAATAAGCACAATTTTTGTTGCACTTTTGTTTACTTATTTTATCAGATATAAAGTGGAGCAAGGGAAATTACATGCAATTATAAACATTACTCTTTTGTTAAGATTTTAAGTGTTCATTAATAATACACATGTATTTCTTTGGATATGTTGCGTTTCCTTTCTTCGTCTCGGTGCAAAAAGGCTGACTGTGCTTAGTGAAAACTTAATAATTATTTCCCTCTGAAACAACCAAAATTACATCAGCAAAAGTCTTTCATTTGACTCTAAAGGACATTTAAAGCAGTTAGTTGAGCAGAAAACGGCTGCCAATCACTCTTAAAGAGGAAGGACTGCAATAAACAAGCTGTCCTAATCCTTTGGTTTCACCTCCTACGCCTCCTCAGCTCTGTCCACCTCTCCCTCCCGGTCTCACTCCTCTGCCACTCTGCTCTCCGAGCCGGAGTGGATGCTGCTAAACTGAGCGGCTCTATAGGTTGGTCCTTTTCAGAAGAGTTCCTGTTGGGACCATTTATGGCACGCTGGGGGAAATACATCGAGGAATGCAGAGCAGAGACCAGGCTGGACTGAGAGAAACAGCAGGAGGAGCGATAAAACTGATCTGGGAACAGCAAAAAGTTGGAGGCTGAGAGGAGCAGGTGGAGCCCGGCGTCAGCAGCTCCAGCAAGTCATCGTTTGTCCTTCCAACAGGTAGCCATTGCATGTTTCTTTGCAGATTAAAAGTTTAAAACATGCTAAACACATCTGGGTTTTGTCTCCTGGCCAACTAATTTAACAAAATTTAGGTTTACTTCCCTTCACTACTGACATTTCTGACTCTTTGGCATTTTTGCATCTTAAGTTTTACCCGTCTATGGTAGTTAAACAGGATGAGATGTTTCTACCACTTAAAGGCTTGATGTGATATGAAATGAACATGTTTGAATTAGGTTTTTCAAAACACATATAAAAGTTGGATCTTTGATTAGACGGGAGAAGGTTTGTTATCAACTAATATTGATGATCACAGCTTCATGACTGTCAATTAATTGCTGTTTCAAGATGAAGGAATTTAGTAATAACTTTATTTAAAAAATGTCTGAAAAAGGACTTAATTAAACACAACTGGATGTTATGTTTGCCAATACCTTAGCAGTTATATTACTTAAAACATATTTAAAACGCATAAATAAAAGTTTGGTCTCATTTTATTTTTGAATTATGTGAAGTTATACTAGAATTGATTAACTCATTTAATGCTTCATTTATTGATGCACTGCATCAATAATAAAAAAAAAATAAAACAATAAAAACTGTAACTCTGACTTGTTCTAAAAATTATTGATCATCCTCTTCACCAG
This sequence comes from Poecilia formosa, assembly GCF_000485575.1. Lineage (NCBI taxonomy): Eukaryota > Metazoa > Chordata > Actinopteri > Cyprinodontiformes > Poeciliidae > Poecilia > Poecilia formosa. The sequence continues at coordinate 1,404,258 of NW_006799991.1, read as the reverse complement.
AGCTGCAACATGCCGGCCCACTAACTATGGAAGACCAACAGATAAAAATACAGAATGAAATTACTAAATACTGTATAAGTGACACATTGACTTAAATGTATGCCTAAAGCACTATTTATGTTTGTTTCTAGTTATTTATAACTTAATCGGTCATTGTGTTACTTTTTAGTATGTGACACCAAGTTCAAACCATTCAGAAAAAGACTGAACATATAATATGTTATATTCAATCAGTTTCAGCTGTAATATAAACCTCTGAAGACAAGATTCAGGTTTATATATTGTAGCTGAAAAAGAGCCATTAAGTGTGATCTGGAGATTTCTTGGCAAACATTTGCATATGGGGCCCGTATTAATAGAAAACTGGCCCAAAATGTGAATAGTTTTGAGTAAAAGGTTGAACACACATGGGTTCTAACTGAGGAAATCCTATGAGATTACATTGCCCAACTCGTTGTATTTAGTTAACTGGGCCCTGATCTGGAGTCTACTGTGAGCGCAGGCCCAATCCGGACAGAGTAAAATCCATCCAGAGGCCCAGTGAACATGTCGGGTCGCCTTTGACCTCCTCTGGTTCCTCACCCTCGCCTCTGCCCTCTGTCCAGGTGACGCCCCCAGACGTTCGGATGCATTTATCACTGGACACCATGAGCATGGTGGACGACAGCTGCCTCTCGCCCAGCAACTTCCACGAAATGGGGAAAGGCGGGGGCGTCGCAGTCGGGGGCCGCGTCCACAGCATTGATGTCATCCTGGGCTTCAATAAGGACCAGGAACCCTTGCTAAGTCCTACTGGGCCCATGGGGCCCCAGAAGATGGGCTTAGATGGACTGGGAGATCACGTGAAGCAGCAGGAGTCCTTGTCCCACCCGTCCTACAGCGGACACCTGAGAAACAGCAGCTCACAGCAGCAGCAGTACCAGGGTGCGTGAAAACAGATGAACACTTTCTTTACATTTAAACCAGTGTGGATCCATTGCTTTGGGCCCAAGACTTGTTTACATATATCATCACATTTTTATTTATTTATTTATTGCAAACACACTTCAGGTGTTTTTTTTAATTTTTTATATCGATTGTCAAGTTGGCTTGGTGTGAAGGTTAGTCCGAGGAGTTTTTTTTTTTAGATTTTAGGGAAAGATTTTGTTAAAAAAAAAAAAAAATCAGTATATTTGATTTTCAGCAATTAACAAAATTCAGTCAAAATTCAATAAATTAACAAACTTGATTTTCATCACTGGAGCAAAAGGAAGGTCTTTCCAAACTGAGTAATCTTTCAAACTATTTGACCGCAGAGTTTAACATTATAATACAAGCCTAGTGTTTCATGGTAAGAATGAACAAACTGGGGTAGTGTTGCCATTTCAAACATTTCACCGATTTAACAAAATGTGAGGACATTACTGTGAAAAACGAAATGGACTCAGTCCAGGTACAAATATTGAAGCTAATGCAATCAGTACAATAATGTTTATTCATTGAAGAAACCTGACAAAAGTCTAATCTCGTCGGGCATCAAATTAAAATTTCTATTTTAGCTCAGAGCGTTACATGCTGTTGCTCCGTAGATCCTGTTGCTTTGACTGAACCGAGCAGATAAATCACAACACAAGATGGTGCAGAGCGGGTTTATGTCCCCAAGACCAATCCCATCTCCATCTCCTTGTGGAATTCCCCCCTAATCTTCTCTTCTCCGCAGATTAGATTGTACAGTAGTTCATTCGGGTGTTATTGTCACCGTTCGGCCGCAGAATCAAATTTTCCTCGTTTTAATCTGAAGCTTTTTTTTCACATGCAGGATCAGGCAGGTGGTTGGTGGCAGAAACAAGCATGGAAAAAAAAAAAAGCACTGTTATCTGCATGACGATGAGACAGAGTGCTCTTGATAAGAGAGATTATTAATTGCTTTATTTTTGTCCAAATGACATCGCTCTCTTTATGTCGGTATTTTCTGTGAAGTTGGTCCAGATCCCCCTGAATGAGCTCTGCTTGATTTTTTATTTTTTTTTATTTTTTTGCTGTTTGGTGTCACTTCGGCCCCTGCTCTCAGTGTGGAGATGTCGTCCTGGCTGAGACCCAGTGGGGAGGCTTCAGACCAGTAGCTGTGATGGGCTGACAGGCCAAGAGCTGGTCACTGAACCAGACCTGACCTCTGCCTTTGTCAGTGCCTAGCCTTTGTCATGGCTCCTTAATGAGAGGTGGATAAATTAACCCCTCCAGCCCCGCTTTGCCTCGGCTGCTGCTCCTGTTTGTCAGTGCAGAGACCATGCCAACCTGTCCTTTATCCTCATCAATACGTCCCATTAACATGACCTAACGCAGCACCAGGGTTCGGGAACAGTCTGTTGTTTTATTGAAGCTAAGATCATAAGATGGCATCTTGCTACAAAGCTTACTTCCTAACTGTAATAACTTTTATTCTACATGAAACTACTCCAGTCGACATTTTTATAACACCACTGGGTCAATGAAAATGTGAGGAAATAAACATAATTACCACATGAAACTGCAGCTCCTTTCCGTTTTACTGATTTATTTCTGAAGGTAAACAACTACCTTTTATCCACATTTTTTTTAGTTTTACTGGATCATTTCAGTAAATTTGTAAGTATTTAAGAATATAAATAATTTCTTCTGGAGCTGGTAAAGACAGTTATCAAGTGAAATCATTCCTGCAGTAATGTAAAGTGGATAAGACATGTCCAATTGCTACCCATTGCTTATGTTACATTACATTATATTTATTATATTATGACAGTGGCACAGTTGGTTGCACTGTTGACTGTTGGGTTTGAATCCCAGCGCCTGGTGTCGTTTTTGCTACATGGAGTTTGCATGTTCTCCTTGTGCATGTCTGGGTTCTCTCCTGGTACTCCAGGTTCAGTCCAAAACACGACTGCCAGGTTGATTGGTTTCTCTAAATTCTCCTTGTGAGTGTGTGTGCGTGGTTGTTTGTCCTGTTTGTCTCTGTGTTGCCCTGCGATAAACTGGTGACCTGTCCAGGGTGACCCTCCCTCTCGCCCTTCGACCTCTCCAGATAGGCACCAGCACCCCTTGCGATCCCACTAGGGACAAGCGTATAGGGAGATGGATGAATATTATATTATATTGCCAATATGAACTTTAGACTGAAAAGTAAATGTTTCAATGAGTGGCAGCGTCTCGTGTAGCTTGCTGCTTTTAAATGTCTCCTTCCTTGAGCAAATCGTCTACCTCCTGAAGCAGATGCTACCAAAATGCTACTATTCTCTGCTGCAACACTAAACCTAAACTTCTTATGCAAGCAAGTCAAATTAACCTTCTTTCAGTGATTGGCATCTTATCCAACCTGAGCTGAGTGCTGTACAGCCCTTGAACCGGGTCCAGTCCTGGCAAACCAGAGCAACTGATCTGATTGGGGGATCAGGGTCTCTGTATTTTCTTTAATTGAATTACTTACTTGTTAATCTAATTCGCCCAGCAGCCCCCCACTGTGGACTTCACTGTTTCCCATGTTGTTTATTGTCGAAGGTGATGTACAATGGCGAAGGTGAGGAGGAAGAGTAGAGAGGAAGGTTAAGAGTGATCCGCACCTTGGAGGAAGGATTAGAGGGAAAGCCTTGTAGTGCCTGATGTCACCTGTCAATATAATGCCTAGTTTATTTGTAATCCACAGCGGTTACGTATGAATTACGTATGAATGAAACAAACGATGAAATGAATGAATGAAACAAAGGGGTAAAGAACAGGTCTGTAGCTCCAGTCCTGCATCTTTTGCATCCCAGCTCAAAGTACCTGAATCAAAAGGCTCAATTATTTTGTTGGCATGTTAGCAAGTTCTGCAAAGGCCTGGCCATTAACCAATCATTTGATTCAGGTGTGATGGACCAGGAATCCAGGTAAAGCATCTCTAAAGCTGTTAACTTAATTTTACCTCTAGTGAAGGTAAAGACAGGGATCAACTTTTAAAAATCCAATTAGGAACGTTTCTAAAGTCAATTGATGTTCAAGCCATCACTTGCTTCACTGAACTATAGCTGAACTTGTCAGGGAAATGTCCGCTCTGCTGGAAAGCAGATGTCACAACTTCTATTTGAGAACAAGGCTTGTTTCTCTTTCTCTCTTTGTCTGATTCCCACAAAAGGTATTTAACGTACAAAACCAAGAAAACGTCTCAATTCTTCTGTCTTCTCACCTGGGTAGATGCTGGTTTGTACACAAGCAAGAGTGAAGAAGAGCTGGGTGAGCTCAGGAAAAATGTGGAGAGCGACGACGGCAAGTCACCTGAGTCATGCAAGGAGGATCAACCCAAGAAGAAGCACAGACGCAACCGCACCACCTTCACCACCTACCAGCTGCACGAGCTGGAGCGCGCCTTCGAGAAGTCCCACTACCCCGACGTCTACAGCAGGGAGGAGCTGGCCATGAAGGTGAACCTCCCTGAAGTGCGAGTCCAGGTGAGACGGGCCACAAGTGTCACCAGACTGGGCACAAACACACAGATCTGAGCTTCCACATACTGTCCACTGAGTAGCCTTCAAAATGTCCTCACTGGACTCTTACGTCAAAAGTTTGTTGTTGTTTTTTTTCTCTGAGAATTTTAACTTTTAAAATGAATATTGAAACCTAGAATGCGAAAAGAGATCCTGCCAGGAGACTGTTTATCTATCAGGATTGATTGTTTACATTTTAGCCTCTCTAATCTTATAAATGGAGTCCAGCAGATGACTCTGTCTGTGATTACTCTTTTCCTGAAAGCTGCTGTTTTGAGCCTTGATCAGGTTTTTCCACCAAAGTGGTTACCCTGTTTTATTTTGTGCTTTTGTCAACAATCATAGTCCTTGGAGTCGGTTTGGTTGCACATGTTAAACTCTAAATTAGTGTTAAAAAAGAAGCTGATTTTGGGAGGGTGCGGGGGAGGGGTTAATTTAGGGCGCGATTAATGCATAAACAACCACTATCAACACTTATTTACAGATCTACAACTGTTTTTTTGTACAAGTTTTCTTCCCCTTCTGCTAAAATTTACAGCACAAAGCCAAACAGTGTTGATGCTTTTACGGTAAACATTTCCTCACTTGCCTCATCACCTTAAATAACCTGACTTATGTGACTTGTTCCAGCATCAAGTCAAAGCTCTTGGCCTTTCGCCTGTTGCTTGCCAGTGTCTACTTGAACAGCTTGGTGTAAAAAGATTAGGAAGAGCCCAAAGAAGTTCCAAGTATCCAGAGAGATCGTGTACTGACTTCATTGACTGATAATGCCAGCGTTAATGTCAACCGATTTAAGACTTTTAAAAGAAAAACAAAGAGGTGTAAGATTAAACGGAGCTATCCAAACAGGAATAATCTCATTCCACCGCCGTAGGAAAACAGTCAGAATAATTATTTACAATAATCAGTCAGGGGTATAAATTGCAAATGCAAATTCATGATTCAAGACTGGTGAATTGAATAAAAACAAACAGACAAAAAAAAAAGATAGGTTTATGTTGTAAATTCAATTACAAGGCATTGCAGCTGTCAGTAATCCCGCCAAACAATATCACATGATTAAAAAGCTAGTTTATGTATTTGCATAGTATAAGGCAATCTATTCATATTTTTATTTTCATGAATACAAATATGATTACATGAAGGAATAAACATATGGCACATTAGATGAAGTTCCATTTTAACTCATGTCTTAAAGTTCCTTCACATCGTCAAATGCTCCATAGGAAACCCAGTTAACTAAAGTATGTTGGGAATTGAAGACCAGTTTCCACTTGAAAAGTCCATGGATATGTTGAATGCAAACTGAGCTATTAAATAAAGCTACATGGCAGAGAAGAAGGTTGTAGTGAGTCTTTATTCAGTTCTAAAACTGTAGCATTTTTCACTGGAGGAGTTCAAACACACATCCACATATGAATTAAAAGACCTCTAATATGAAACATGCACTAATTTCTATTAATTGACAAGATATGTCAACATGTGTGGAAGCAAAATGTGAAAAGTTGAATTGAGGTCTTGAAGTGTAAGGAAATAGCGTTTCCCAATGAACCAGAGTAATTTTAACAATAATTAACTGTAATACTGTTTTGAATGTCAACAACTGTGTCTTTTACAGGTCTGGTTCCAGAACCGCAGAGCTAAATGGCGTCGGCAGGAAAAAATGGACGCCAGCACAATGAAGCTCCATGACTCCCCCATGCTGTCCTTCAATCGCCCGCCTCCGGTTCACTCCAGCATGGGTCAAATAACCAACTCCCTCCCGTTGGATCCCTGGCTGACGTCTCCCCTGTCCAGCGCCACACCCGTCCAGTGTATCCCAGGCTTCATGGGTCCAGCTCAGGCCCTCCAGCCCAGTTATCCCAGCCACGGATTCCTCAATAGTGCCCCCCATGCCCCTCACCCGCACGCTCACCCCCATCCTCCATCGGGGCAGGGGATGCAGAGCATGGCTCCCCCACCTTACCAGTGTCCAGCCCCGTACTCCGATAAATTCCCCCTGGAAGACGTGGACCAGCGCAGCTCGAGCATCGCCGCTCTGAGAATGAAAGCCAAGGAACACATCCAGTCCATGGACAAGACCTGGCAACCCATGTGACTAATTGACAGTCCATGTGAGGGACAATCCTGGCACAAAGCAGACAATGAAAACTCCTGTCATGCCTGTTTTGCCACAAAAATGAAGTGAGACTGAGCTGTGAAAACGGAAGAACATTTTTGGTACTTTCTTTTCTTTTTAACTTTTTTCTCTTCTCCAAGACTTAAAAGTGAAACCATGGTGAGGTTGCATTAATGGTTATCTCTTGTTCCTGTTGATGTTTGGTGCCTTGGGTGCAACAAATGCAGAAAAACCAACTGGTCATCATTGCTTGCACCCAAGAAACTACTGTAATTCACTTTTTTTAATTAAACATGCTTTTTAAAAACTCACAGACAAATTAATTCTCACATTTTATGAACATACTTGGGTGTCTTATGAAAGTATTCACACCTGTTGGACTTCTTTACATTTTGTCACATTGTAGCCATAAACTTCAGCATTTTATGTGAGGAGACAATACAAAGCAGTGAATAATGGTGAAGTGGAAAACAATGCCAAGGGGTTTTAAATATTTTTGACACACACACACAAAAGGAGAAACATTTGCATTTCCTATTAGTTTCCACCAAAACTAATCTTCCTGGTTACTAATTGTCTTAAGCCTTCTAGGGTCCAAATGATAAAATATAAAACATAGGATAACTCTAACATTAACATAATACAGATTAAATTTGTCATACATCTCACTTTACAAATTACACACCTAGATTTAAAAATTGTTCAGTTCTCTTTAAAATAAAGTATTCAAATATCTGATGTTTTTAGGGAATTTGCCCCATTCCTGAATTGCTCTGTAGACAACAGATTTTTGTAAAATAAAAGTTTATTTCAGCACAGTTTATAATTAATTCACCCTTCTTATGTCAAAACTAGTGCAGCTCCAAGTGTTTTAAGGTCAATCTTTACTTGTTTTGCACATTTGCACATCTGCAGTCAGAAAGGCTGTCAAGTCTTGCTACAGATTTTGAATGGGATTTAGGTGTGGGCTTTGACTGGGCCATTTTAGCACTTGAATACACTTTTATCTGAACCATTCCATTGTATCTCTGGTCCAAATGTTTAGAGTTGTCCTGTTGGAAGATGACCCTCCGCCCTCTTTGTCTTTTACAGTCCTAATAAGTTTCCTTTATGGATTCGACTGTATTTAGCTCCATCCATTTTCCCACCAACTCTCATCAGCCCCACAGTATGATGATGCCACCACGTTTCACCATGCGACGGTGTGTTCAGGGTAATGTGCAATGTTAGCTTTTATCTCACATATTTTTTTACATCTAGGCCTAACAGAACATCTTATAAGATGAATTGAACATCTTATACATGTTTTCTCTGCCCATGCAGACAATCTTCTAATGACTTGCAACTCTTCCATAAAGGCCAGACTTTTGGATTGAACAATTAAAAGTTGTCCTGTCAACAGATTCTCTAACAGTGCAGATCCTTCAGAGTAACCATGAAGCCCAACCTTTCCCCCCATGATCTGCCTGGTTCCTTTGTTTTCAAACATGTGACTTTTCACAGCAGAATTGTGTTTATATCAAGACTGAACTGCGCACAACGGGACGACCTATATTTGTATTTGTACTGGATTATATTTATGAGTCCCAACGTAAATGAAGTTTAGTAGAAAAAAATGTATGCGACACTTCTCTTGTCTCATTGTACAAATTAAAAAAAGACTTGTATCATTTTCCTTCCACTTCATAATTACACTCAGCTTTGTGTTTTCTTTCGCATAAAACCCCAGTAAAATACACTGAAATGTTTGGCTCCGCTGGCAAATCTGGCATGAATACTTTTGTAAGGCTTAGCTTGTGGTTGGTGTTTCTAGCTCAGAGCTCAGATACTTCAAAGTCATTGGAGGAAGAGGTCAACAGAGGACATTTATAGCTCTGTAGACCTGGAGATTTTCTTCAATATGAGGCTGAAAACTGGAGATAAGAATAATTCGGTCCTGAAGAAAGAAGTCCTGCCACCTTTTTTGACCCAGAGTTAATATTGCACCAAAACCTATCCTGATTATTTTCTGACATTCTGCTTTAAATACGAAATGGAGGGTTGGACCAGATACGAAAACCAGCAAAAGTACTAATTTTTTTTGTTGTTTTTCTTGCTTGAGTGGCAGTTAGAGAAAACCTGTTGGCAACTCAGTGCTGGTTGGCTGAGAGTACGTGCAGCGCAGCAGAAAGAGTCCTGTGTGATGCGTCACCCCGCATAGTTTGGTCTTTGTTTGGCACAATTGATCCAAGTGTATCCTCTTTGTCTGAAACTGAAGGGGGAGAAACGGTCTCAGGCTGGACTAAATAGGCCCATTTTGTTATGGAAGTTTCTTTTTTCCCCCTGTTGATCAAACGACAAGGAACATAGATTGTAAGCTGCAGTCATTAGGGACACAGAATCAGTCTTTTACCATCTGTTGCAGCACTGAGCTCTAATTATCTTCAAGGTAGAGAAGGTCAGTTGTAAAAAATCAATATGAAACAAGAAAAATTGGCTTTGATTCAGAGATGTTTCTGCATCCCACAAACTTGAACATGTACAGGTAGAATAATGATGTCTCAACTTGATCATGGAAAAAGAGGGAGATCAAAACCTTTATTTTTTGCAGTGCAATCTCAAATCCCCCTTTATTCTTCTGTCATTGCATTCTGTCTTGTAATGTTTTATTTTAATATAACTGCAAAGAGCAGAGAACTCAAATCCTGAGGTATTTTTGGTTCAATTTACTTCTCATACTGCTCAAACAGGGAAAATAGTTTTGAATCCACAGCTCACTTGTAGTTCTCATGTAATTTTTATTTTATTTTATTTTTTTGGTGTTATTTGGTTAGTGATGTTTTTACAGAAACTGAGGACTACCTTTGCACATCAAAATGTTTTCTTAGGATGCAACAAAAACATGATTTTTGGACCAAGAACAAGCCAAAGTGTAGACAGTGCTAAAAAAATTGCACTAGAGTTGTTTTTAGTTTTGTTTTTGTGTTTTTGTTTTTCTATGTGAAGATGTGAAAGGTATTGTCATAGTTATAGTTATATTGTTTTAATCCCTGTTAATTATGTCTGGATCATCTTTGTTCACGTTCTTGTAAGAACAATAAAAATATAGTTTGATAAAAATGCTTATCTGCACTCTCTCACTGAAGAGCTTTCATGCTGACCTCTCACTACTCCTTCCCACACACCTTGCTGGGACTTAAGAGCAACCCAAGATTACTACAGTATAATCGTTATCATCTGACATACATTCTTTCTTTTCAGCTAAACGCTCATGTTTCTCGTCTCTTTCTGTCATGTAAAGGCCCTTTTATTCCCTCGCCCCTCCCTTCGCTCAGTGCTGTTCCGCGGTTTTGTGGCAGGGGGCCAGCCTGTTAGGAAGATGAGACTCCAATCAATCAGGGCACCCCAGGGGGGGCCACTGACCACAGGGCCCGGCCTCTTTAATTGCCCCCAGGCAGGCAGGTCTGCCAGCAGGCCAGCCGCTGCTGCACATGTTCACAGAGGGGACCGGTGGCGCCGCGCTCATCGGCGTTCTGCAAAGTGTGAGTCACTTTCCAAAACAGATGGAGTTTCTGAATAGACCCAAACTTTGAGCAACATATGGATGAACCAGCGCATGAAATGTTTGCATGATTTTTGACATGTTGTAAAGTGATTAGATGGAGCCTGCTGCAATGTTTGCCAAACAGCTCATGCAGAGCTAGCCGTCTTGAAGAAGCTGCGTTTTTCATGTAGCTTAATGTTGTAATTTTCCTAAAAGTATTAAAAACAGCTCTGAAAAGCTCCAGCTCTTAGTTCCACATGGCCGACATATTACATATCCTAGTTCCGACATATCCTAGTTCCCTAACAAAGACATCAGCCTGGTCAGTATTTATTCTGAAGCTAATGTCTCATTTTCTGACATTTAATTAATTAAAGTTAGAAACAAAGAGAGTTGCCGTTTTGATTTCAAAGTCAGATTTGGTTTCAAGTGATTCACAACAGTTTAATCAGTTTATTATTGGAGAAAAGAAATTCAATTAAAACATCAAAACAAGAAATCTGCTATCTGCAGGAATCATTTGGATATAATTTACTGGATAGTGAAGGTAAAACTAAAAAGACTCAAAGTTTCTCACAAAAGTATTCACACCCTCTAAACCTTTCTGCAAAAACTTCTTTATATTTTAGAGCGGCCTTGACTCTCTGACACAAACACTAATTTGTGTTCATTTTCATTAAGTAGTAAACAATTGCATAGTCAAAATAAATGGTTTTAGTATTTTTTATAAATAAAAATAATTAAATATACACTTGTATCGAGCACTAAATGTTCATAATTAAAATTCAGTGTGACCAAATGCCTCCAGAAGCCAATCAGTAACAGAGTCAACAGAGCAGCTTGGTCAGGGATCGAGTAGTGGAGAGATTTAAAACAGAGTTAGTCTGCAGAATAATATCTCAGTCTTCGAGCGTCTCATTGTTCAAAACATTATGTGGAAACGGAAAAAATATGGCTCAGCTGCAAACCTATCATGGCCGTCCTAAACTGTGCTAGAGTGTGCATCAATCAAATAAGAAGTGAAGAGGTTCATTACATGTTTGGAGGAGCTGCAGAAATCCTCTGCTCAGGTGGGAGAATCTGTTACCAAATCACCCCATTTTTATTTCACAAGTTATTACATATATTACTACAAATTTACATATGAGAGAGAACAGAGAGGGGGGAAAAAATCTGTACTTTCCATAGGAGACAATAAAAGTAAACCAAGAAATGTAAGGGAGTCACAGTGGGAGAAAGGAAAAAGAGAAAACCTTAAGATGGAGATTAAGTGTGGGACTGTAAGAAAAACACACACAGAAAAGAGGAAGAGAAAAGAGGGGAGGGTGCTCATCAGGGTTAATGATGTAGAAAATCCCCCAATTAGAGCATTTTCCTGTGCTGCAGGATGAGTTCAGAGTGGGGTCTTCTGAGAGCTACGGGATTAGTACCCAGGCCGGGCTGAGTCAACCCGGGTCCAGGCGGAAACTTACTAACAATTCGCCTGCCTGGCACTACCCTGCTTTGGGACAAAAAACCAGGGCCCAGAGCTGTTAGTGGCACTGAGAAAAGCCTGGAAAAAAGTACAGAAAAAGAGTTGCATTAAAAAATTACCTTTCAAGATCAGCAAGATATATTTAATTTTCAAACTTAATACAATTATGTATTTATGACACAAGATATGTATTTATAACACAAGAGAATGTATCATTCAAATGAGGCAGATATGAGTAAATCTTTATAAATCTGAAAACTAATTTAAAACTGAACATATCAACATTCAGAGAAATATAAAGCTATGACAACTGGAACTGCTCCAAACTACATGCAGACGCAGGTTTGTGTCACCAAAAAATAAAAATCCAAAGCTCACACTTTTGCGCTACAACATTTTTGAATGTAAGTGCATCTTATCAGTCCCTGATATGGGAAAATGCATTGACATATGCATAGACATATCAGTTGCCCATTTGAAATTTCAAAAACAAAAATATTTTTTTTAGCCTGGAAACACATTGAATGCTGCAATTTGTTCAAAACCCTCCCATAAACAGTACAAATGCCCTTTTGGTGAATGCTTTGGAATTACCAGGGTTTCTGCTGTGCCTTCCTGGAAGTTGTGATTCAGTCGTCATCACCTGAGTCACATGTAGAGACAAACACAACCTGACTAAACTGATAAAACATTAGCACAACTCATGACCTCAAGTGACAGACTGGCAGAGGTAAGAGTACTTCTGAGATTATGACTTCTTCGAAAGCAACTTGGGAGTCAGATGTCTCAATTAGGCCTTGGAGTCCTCATGTGCACTTCAAATACGCGGACAGGTAAACCCCGCTGATGAGATGATGAGATTAAAGGTGTGGGTTACACATGTGCCGTTTGCTATAAATAAAGGCATACAACCGGTTACTGGTGTAAAACCTGGAAAGAGGCGTGAAAACATTCCCGTACACGAGAGTTCATCAATTCAAAGGAGGAAAAACAAACTGTATAAATAATTAATATGACAATATAATAATATGACAATATAATATAATATAATTTATTATCAACACAATGTAAAATTGTAAAATAATAATCTAACATTCTGTGGAAACTTGGTCAAAGTCCCGATTTAAATTGCATGGAGAGATTGTGACCATAAACACTCTATTCATACTTGAGAAATCATCCAACGTCACTAAATTACAACAATTATTTAGTAAATGTAATGTGATCTCCAGATAAACTATGCTATTATGTCAAAAACCTAAGGGTAACATTTTACATGTTTCTACAATTTGACAAATTTAATTTTTTCGACAATTATTCCCCCTTGTTTTTGATGCTGTTCAGCTGGATCGGTTTTTCTTCTTACTTTTTTAAACTTTTGGACAGTTGTGATCTGTAACTATGGCAACAAGCTGTTTTGTTTGTTTGTTTTGAGATTAATATCTCAAAACCTGAACTGCAAATCCAAATCCCAGAGGAGCCGAAAAGGAGGCTTCATGAATGCAAGACAGAACCGAGCAGCAGAAAGAGAAGGATGAAGTTTCAAACCATCTCTCCTCAAAATAATAATGAGCAAAATAAGTATTCAAAAGCAGATGCAGTAGATTAACAGAGCTTGCTAACAACTGAGTCTGTCATACAGGACATTTGGTATGAAATGTCATTCATGCTTCCCAGATATTAAGCTGTTAGCATGTCATGACGGTCATGAGACTCTCTAGTCAGAGGCGTTTTCAGATGCACTGCAAAACTGACTGCTACCTGACATCATTCCTATCAACATCATCACCATCTAATTACTGCTTGATGATACTTGGAGGACATGAGTTGTGATAACATTTAATTCCTCTTCTGGATACATAAAGTATTTTTGAATTGAATTGAATCAAATTGATTTGAAAAGTTTTTTTGTTTTTTTTTCACAAAGTTTGGTCCCATATAAAAGCACTTTTGTGAACATACATAGCAGCTTTAGAAATTAGGTGGAACTTTGTCATGCAAAAAAAATCTCTAACATATGAATTGGTCATATAAATGACCAAAGAACATGCATGCTACAAAGCAAGGAAGAAGAGTTCAGGATTTTTCTGTGTGGTTTTCTCTCAAATAAACAGAAATTAGGATGCCTGCCAAAACACAGTTTTTGTTGGATAATGGGAGATACACTTGTGCAGACATCCTGACTCACCTCAGCTACACAGTTACCGTATTCAGCAGGAAGAACAGAGATGACAAAGACTAATTGATTAATTGCGCACTGCATTATTTTGCTCCTGCACTCTCGTAAATCTGAGAGGACCACGGCTGGAGTTAACAGTCTTATTGGAAAGACGCGTTCCCCGCACAGGATAATAAGGGAAAATAGCAGAATTAATTGGGTTTGATTAAGAGAGCCTTTCAATGGGACACAGCTTTTTCGCATGACATAATTAGAGGTCAGTTAGGGTGGGTGGAGAGGTGAGGGTGGGGGGGATTTAGCTGTTGGCGCCAGTGCTTTGGGGGTGTGTCTGCAAGGCGTGTGTGACTTGTGTGTGTGCGTGTGTGTGTGTTGTTAAGGGGGTTATCCTTCCATCACACTTCTGGAACTATGTTGTGTGTCTAATGTGGTAAATTTCAATAGACTCACTCACCAGAAAACACACAGTGAAGTTCACAGGGGGGGGGGGCTCTTTGTATCATTATTGTCAAAACAAATGGCGACATTAAAGGCAGATTTGTGAAAGATGCATTCCCTTTATCTGTGCGTTTCAGAAACTACTGACTTAAAATTAATGTAATATCATTTATTCCGTTAATAGCTGTCCTTTTCAGAGATTATCACAACTGTACTGTGGATCTCTGCAACTCCTGTTTGTTCATTAATGTTCCCTAACCAACCTCTAAAACCACTGCAGAATAGTTGTTATGCTGAAATTAAATTAGAAACAGGAAGGAACTGGATTTGGTAATTTAAACTTATTTGGTAGTTTAGCAAATATAGCAAACTATATGCTCTTTTTCTTCTTCTTCACAAATATACACTATTTTGTGTTGGTCTATATCACATGAAATCAAGATAAAAATCACTAGAGATATTTGCAACTTATTAAAATGTGAAAAAGTTCAATATATAATTCAATATATAACCTCTGGTCTAAATCACACGGTGGTACCAAAATTGGTCAGTTTTTGGATGAAAGTAATACTTAAATCCTTCCTTACACACATTCACACACTGGCAGCATGAACGTCTAATCTGGCTGAAAAATAATCTAGAATTGGAGAGTGGATCTAAAAATAAACCTTACACTTGATTAGATTATCAAACATTTCATCAAGCATGAGCATTTTTTTTTTTTCTTTTCACAGCACTTCTGGTTTTGCTAGAAAGTATTTAGTAGGATTTGCAAAAGATAATGCACCCAAAGCTGGTCAAAAGAGGGGCTCCATGATGCCACTAAATGTTTTACTCACATTTTGCAACATTAACCTCACAAAAACATGTTCCTATTAAGAAAGTGTTGCATTTTACACAACTAATTATCACGTTCTCATTGACAAATTCTCATTCGAGGACTATTTTTTTTTCTGCACAAATTGTATAATTACAGTATAAGTGCAACTATGTGTTTAAAGAAACTCATCTTTCTGCATTGGATTAGTGGAATACAGACTGTTGTTACAGATTCCCTGGTTTTCAGCTATTTTCTCTGAAGCATCTATTTTCTTTTTGTCAATTTGATTTTATTTTATCTTTTACTTAAAAAGTTTCTGTATTTTGAGCAATTATGCAATAATCGAAATCACCCAGCTCTAACACGGTATCTGTGACCACTTGAGTGAATTTTAAATTTCAACACAGTTCATCCTGCTCAAAGTGCAAGTAGATCGCTGCATGGTTTCAGAGGGGTGTAGAATCAGATTTTAAAGTGGATCAGGTGCGCCCTCTATGTTTCACACCTGCAAATTACAAGGATCTCAATAGCCAACTTGTTTTTGTATAAAATTTGTTTAAATCCCGTGACAAAAAAACAAAACAAAACAAAACAAACAAGCAAACATTAACTGATAGCCCACTTATTACAAATCGATATGAGTAAAACATTTTTAGTCCCAGACATGTTATGTAGAGATAAAATAATAATAATAATAATAATAATAAATAAATAATCACACATCTGCGAAACTGGATGGATTGATTTTACATTTGTTGCATTCATTTCAGCTTTGTGTCTTGTGTTTTTGTGGTAGAGGTGAGTTTTATTCTAGAGTTTGTTTTGTTTTATAGAGTTATGAGATCTCTTCAGTCCATACCACAGAACTAAGCCCATCTGGTGACCTGAAGAAAAAAAAAAGATAAAAATCATGGCCATGATTTAATGATAACATTAATTAGTATCATTAGTAATGACAATAATGGACAAATCCGATCTCATTTTGTTTTATTTCAATCTGGGAATTAATTATAATCACATTCTTCAGACAGTTGCGAATAGCAATATCACCAGAAGGGCTCCATACAGAAAAGCACTAAAAATGACTTAACAGTGAAGCATCAAAACCTGGTTTTGGTTTTACTTAATCTGTGCTTCTTCTGACACAAATACGCATA
This sequence comes from Poecilia formosa, assembly GCF_000485575.1. Lineage (NCBI taxonomy): Eukaryota > Metazoa > Chordata > Actinopteri > Cyprinodontiformes > Poeciliidae > Poecilia > Poecilia formosa. Next base: position 1,388,079 of record NW_006799991.1, on the reverse strand, counting down.
AAAACTGATTGATATACTGGAAACATGATGCAATTGTCTCAGAATTGACATTTTTCATTATATTTCATTGAGAATTTATAGTTTCTGCAATAAAAATAAACTTACCGAGTCAAAAATGATACACGAACTGTTGCACAGATGGAATCCTGTAACCATGGCAGCGCCCGACTGTAATGAGAGGTGGCGCTGTCGCAACGGAAATACTACCCGGAAGTAAGATTAAACACTTGCGCGGGAAATATTTCAAATACCTGTATGTTATTATTATTGTCAGGATAGTCCGTGGAGAACAGACCGCTTTCTAAGTAGATGGAAAGCGGTCTTATAAATGTAAGCCACCAAGACCTTTACACGACTCAAGCAAGTTAAAGGAGCTTCCTAGTTGTTGCTAATTTTAGCTAGCAGAGAATAGTTAGCAATTAGGATGACGGATAGAAATCTGGTGAAGGAGCTGAAACGCTGGGCTACAGAGGAATTCAATCTGCCTCCCGACAGCCTACCTAATGAAAGCTATTTAAAAACGTAAGTTACGTTCTGAATTACAAAATATGAGACACGTCTTTATTGGCAGTCTTCGCGTAATCTATTTTTTTCCTAGGCTTTGTGTTGGGACTGGGAAGTCAATATGGAAGTACATGATCCAACATGTTTTCCAACAGAGGTCAGTCTGTTTTTCTTTTTGATGATTTTCTTTGATTCTTGCAAGCCTCAAGCATGAACGCCTCTTGTTACCTGTGTTAAAGACTTATGATGAATTTTCTGTTTTCCAAGGACTGTGAGGATCATGCGTGGCAATCTTCAGTGGTATCCTTTCGTGGCTTTCACCTAGTACACTTATAGCAGGTTATTTGGGAAAACGAATACATTTTATTCGTTTTGGTCCCACGAAAACTCAGTTTCATGCCATTAATAATGATTATTTACAAAAACTCTGACCAAAGTGGATATTTGAGAATATTTGTGTTTGCGACAAATAATACACCGATATATCCACACAATTCCCAGTCGACATTGTTTTGTGTTAACTCTATTTTTGATTTCGCTATTTAAAAGTAGTTCAACCTATTTATCTTGCCACACTAATTAACCTCCTGGCCCCATGTTTAACTCTTACCAGGAAGTGGTGGTTGTTTTGAAGGATTCTGATTGGTTGACTACGCTTTTAGGTTTTCGTTCCACTGTTCCCAATGTGTTTGGAGTGTTTAAAACAGTTTGTGCGGGTTCATGTGGACAAAAATCTTTGATAATTTGTCAACAATGACATTAATACATTTTATATATAAGCATAATTTGGTATAAGATTTTTATGGTGCAATAACCTTGGGGGGGAAAAAATCCATAATTATTCTATTTATTTACACAAAAATGTATAGAATAACACTGAATACAACAAGCTGACAGAGAACTCTTTGGCCTCATTTGCCACATTAAAGTGTAGGAACGCTGTAGTGGATTGGTAAGGTTTTGACTTATTTTTTTTTTTACTTTTGTAAAACTTTATGAATTGTGGTGGACATTTACAGATTATCAACAGCGCCTTTCTCTTTGCAGTCCTGTAAATCTGTGTGTTACTGTGTTTGCTGGCAATTTCCTTCACCTAGCGATCATTAAAGGTACAAGACACTACAAGACAAAGAGGTAGGCTTTGCCTTTTCCTTTTCCCAGTATGTCCAGTTCATTACACGATCACTGGAATTTCAGCATGGTTTCGGTGTATTATTTATGTGTTCAGTTGATGCAAGCTGAAGGCCAAAGTGAGGCAGCAAAGCGCAAAGAGCTTCAGATGAAGATAGAGCAGCTGAGGGATGAGATCAGTCACCTGGACTCCCAGATCAGGGGAACAGAGGAACAAATGGCAACACAAGGTTTGTCCTTCCTGTGGTGTATGTACATCAAAGAGGAATCAATGTAAATTTACATTATGTTATTTTAAGTTGAGGAACTGTGTACTGACCAATGTAAATGGAGATTAATGAAGAACATGTGAGAATATTGTCACCGACATAAAATCTGGGCTTAAAGTAGAAGCCAGTAAGGAGTATGATGAGCTTCTGAATAAACATTAAACCGTAATAATAAGCCACACTTTCCTCACCCTTGTCTTTCTTTTCCTACATCACTGTGTTCCTATCATTACCTCTTGATTGCTGTCATCTATCAGGTGTTGGCATAACAGCAAAGATTGACCAAGTATAACCGTGGCTGTGATAACCTACTAAATATTTTCTCCTTAGGCTTGCAATTGTAATATTACACACTTTAGTATTGGACAGATGTTTGCAAGTTCAAATATTGTGCTGCTACAGGTAAATGTGTTTCACTGTATTTTCTTTTAAGTAACAATATTGTGCAAAACGATACTCCCACTGCAAATTGTAGAGCAATCTATCAATCGCATCTGGGTCCAAATCGAGGAGAACCAGACCCGGGAACTGCTTCTGAAGGCTTTCAGACAGCGCAGCGTCTCCAACCGTAAGGTTCTCTCTGACGATGTGCAAAAGATCAACGACCACTGCCTGGTGCTGGAGCAGATGGCTAGGTTAGGCAAAAATCCTTCTAAATAATAGACTTGATTACAAATATTTTAAAAATATCTGTCATTAATCATCTTGCTGCATTGCAGGAAAGCTGAGACTGAAGTGCTGTTTGGCGATGAGCCGTCCAACCTCAACTCAAAGGCTGTGGCAGTACCTCAAGTCCTGGTAGGAGCTGCAGAAATTTGGTTATATTTCTTATGAAATATACATTATCTGATACACTATTGCGCTGACGGGTAAATAAAAAAACAAAAAACAAAATGGAGAACTTCAAATCATATTGGAAAATTCAATGTGCAGATTTTAATCTCGTTTTCTATTTGAAGAAAATTTCCTTTATCCTTTTTTGCTTGTCAGCGTGAGCTGAGAGAGCTGAGTGAAGACAGAGTCCACTTCTTTCGATGCTTACAGGAGAGCGAAGTGAAAACGCAACAATCTGCACCCAAAAGGTAACAACTATTATCAGATCAGACATTTTTTTTTAAGCTATGACTTTTTGACTTTTCACTTATTTACTGGATTGTTGTCTAATTCTAGCATGCCTCGTGAGCAGAGGACGGCCGTGTTTCAGTACTGGCTCAGTACTGCTGAGGTTGGTGCATTTAGGGGTCTTCTGGGTTGTGCAAACTAAGTTGATATTTTTAAGATAAAAGCTCCTCTTCAAAAATGATTTACCTTTTATGAAAATGCTGTTTTCTGTTGTTTCATCAGAAAGTTTTGAGCAGTTACCCTCCTAGCCATGTCCTCTCAGCGCTGCAGCATCTAGCAGTGACAGAGCAGAAGGCTCTGCAGGACCAACTAGCTTCTTTGGATGTGGCGCAGGATGTAGCAGCTCTTCGGCAAGAGAAACTTCACGTTATTTTAATGGGTTTTGTTCACATCGGCAGTATTTAGTAACAGAGTTATCATCTCCATACAGATTCCGATTTGAAAGCGATCACCTTTTGGATATTTCCGCAGAGGATTGTGATGAGCTACCGCCTGTTCAGACTCTCCTAGAGGTGTGAAACCTTCACTGACATTTAGTCTTGTTTTTGTGTGTGTTAGTTCTGCTCTGTTACATGTTGGATTTTATTCATGTTCCTTGTTTCAGGCTGCTTGGACTGAGGTGCAGCAGAGCTTCACAGAGCTGTCCCAAACTCGCTCCAGAATCCAGCAGCTCAAAACTCTGTTGAAGTCTCGTAAGACGGAGGCCGAGCAGGAAGTGTCCGGTATTGCAGATGAGAACCTCAATGAAAGCTTAGCACTGTAAGTCGAACAATTGAATAGGGAAAAAAAGTGTTGTTGTAATTTGGTGCCAAATAATCTGTGAGTTTTGATTGTTTTAATTTACCGTGCTTAGTTCAAATGTCATCTCTAAATTGTTTATAGGTCAACACTGGAGGTGGAGCTGCAGTGTGTGATGCAGGCAGCCGCTCGGGATCACATCAGAGAGCGCTGTATTCAGCTTGACCAGCATGCCAGAAACCGTCAGGAGGCATTAAGGAGTCTTCGCAGCCAGTGGCAGAGCATTCTGGACTTCAGAGAGCTAGTGGTGAGAAGGAATACTAAATGCACGACGTTTTTATCATCAGTTACTAGGACCGGGCAAAATGGCTTAAAAATAAAATCAGATCTGTATAAAACCAAATCTGGCTTTCAGAAGAAATTACAAATGGCAGGAAGTATTTTCTAAAACCTGTTTTTATTTCCATCATCCCTTCTGGGAGTGGATCTGAATTCAAAGTGCAAATAAGTGAAAGATGTTAAAACATGCTTGTTAAACAAGATAATAGGCCCTGGGTGGGCCGACATCACTCTGAACTACGGAAACTCCAAAGAGTGCAATGGTGGAAAAAAAATCCAGATTTTCCAAAATTAAATCTTCATAAACACAAAATTTAAAAAATCTGTAAAATTGGTTTATTCCCCAAGTTTATTGGTTTTATTTTTTCAAGATGCCATAAACGTATCTGGTGTCTGTTGTTTCTCTGCAGGCTCTAAGACAGGAGCAGTTAAGAGGTCTGATTAAGGGGAACTCGTCGGCGAAGACGCAGCTGATCAGTGTTCACAGAGAGGTCTGATCTAATGCTTTAGTCTATTTATTACAAAATACTGTAAATGACTGAACTACTGTTGGAACATTTCTCCTTTTATGTTGATGCATGCTTATTCTCTGTTTTCTTGTTTCCTTCAGTTGCAGGAATTTATCGAGGCAAAGCTTGTGCCACAGTTTGAAGACGTAATTGGCGCAGCCAACAATCTCCGAAACTCTGTTTCTAAGGAGGCCAAACAGTTCGGAACAGTTTCACTTCTTGCTCTGGACCACAGGACCATGGATGGGTAAAAACACATTTGGATGATATGTACAGAATGCAGACCTGAAGCAATTTTGAAAGTGTCCAAAAATATTTACTTGAAATGGGAAGCTGAACTTGTTGAGTTTGAGATAAATTGTAGTTACACAGAACAGGGAACAATACTACACCGAAAAAAAAACAACTTCTCTTAAAAAATGGTACATTTGTAAATTTAGCAACACATGACTAAAAGTAATGCAGTGTCTTGCAAAGTACTTTGTACTTCTTTAAAAGTATTCATGAGTTTGAACGATTTTTTTTTTTGTAGGTTTATCTTGCACTGTAGTTACCCCTGCATATCTGTTGGGTTATGTCTCCACAGTCTCTGCACATCTAGGTATTGAAATTCTTGCTCATTATTCTTGGTAAAATAGCTCAAAGTCATATTAGATGACGCACATCTGTCAACAGAATTTTTAAAGCCTTGCTCAGATTCTCAATAGGACATATGTTGGGGCTTTGTCTTGGCCAAGCACTTGTATATATTTTCTAACAAACATATGGGACTTCACAGAACAGCTGTATTAAGATCACAAACCTGCATAAAGATGGACTCTGTTAACGTAAAAGGCTGTTTCTGATAGTTGTTGTTTTCATTGGATTTTATTTAGGGGTCTCAGTAAAGGTGAATAGGTCCATATACATGCCACGCTTTTCAATGAATACTCGATGTGAAGCGCTGTACATGACAAAAACTGGTTGGTATTGGGATGGTGTTCACTTTATTTTTTTCCCTTCTCGTTTCAGAATGCACAGAGTTCCTGCGTCGTGGTTGTCCATTCACCGCCTGCAGGCCTCAAACTTCAGCAGCCTGCGTGAGAGCCTGAAGTTCCCTCTGTATAAAGTGAGTATTGGGAGGTCAAATGGTTTAGCCTTTTCATCAATTTTTATTTTACAGTCTCATGGTCCACATAGATGTAAAAAAAATAAAATAAACAGACACACCTACTGTTGCAAAATGGGTAAAAAAAAAAAGGTAACCAAAAGTATTTGTTTGTTGTGGAAATGGAAGTTTCAGGTAAACCACTTTGAGGATGTTTGGATCTGCTTTGCTAATTTATGACTTAATATTGAACTTGGTTATATTATCTTGGGTAAATCCACACTTGTGTGCTTGCAGCAGTGGTTGTAATCTTTAGTGTCTTGGACACCGTAATCTGTATCACGGGGTGACATCTAAGGCAGGGAGGCTTCATTCAATAAGCTGAATATTTTGTGGCCATTCATTAAGGTACATTTGTCACACCTGGTATATAATATTCAAAAATTATTGCCTTTTTAATAGTCCTGCAGTGAAGATATATTCTGCATCCCTGAGTTAATTATTTTTCAGGGAACAAGTTATAAAATTTTACCATTATGGTTGCTAATTATCCCTATAAATAGTCAAAATACTACGAGGAGTAATAAACCAATATGCCATTGTTAAGGCACTGTGTGTGGCTTGTTTGTTTAAGGTATGGAGCAAAAATGGCAACAATAGAGTACAAACTAGTAAAAAGGCAAACCGGACTGGAACTATAAAAATACAGAAAAACAGCAACACAATAAAATCTATTTTTAACATTTTCAGTAACAAAGTGTTGGCTCCTCCTTAAATATTCTTAGATTTAATTTTTTAGAGGCTAAGGTTTCATTAAAGACTTCTTCTAATTTATTTCCTCACATTTTTTTTTTGATTGAATGTGATTTAGACATTTACTATGTTTTTTTTTGTTGTTTTTTTCCATGCCTATGCTTCAGGCTCCAGAGGAGTTGTGTTTCCAGTTGCTGTCCCAGCAGCTTGAGCTGCGTTTTCTCCGGGAGTTGCTGCAGCTTTACTCAGCCACGCTGCAGAAAGTAGAGAAGGACTCTGAACAACTGCATGCATCTGATCAAAAAGGTATGAGAGGAAATTGAAAACAGACAGCTGTTCTTAGATATTTTTTTTCTTTTTTTTTTTTTTTTTATAAAAGCTGGATCTAATAGGGAATTTTATGTTTAGCTGGAAAAACTTACAGTATGTTTAATAAAAGGGTTTTTGTTTTTCTCTTTTTAAATCCCAGCTTTGCTGTCCAAAGTCAGGGAGGTGGATCAAAAGCTCCTAAAGTCTTTGCTGCCAAGAGCCAGAGGTCTCACCAACCGCTGCGCTCAGGGTCTTTCTTATGGAGCTCAAGTCAAGACCGCCATCTCTTACTGGTGAGGAATACTTCTGGAGTAGATAGCTGACTTCGAAGTTCTTTTTCTTAATAAATACTCATAATAATAACAACCATTTTTAACCTACTTGTGCTTTCAAAATGTCTTTGTTCTCCCAGTAATGTCCTTTCTCCATTAGATAGCTTTGCAGTATGTTTGTTACCTAAATCACATGTATGGTAAAATCAAAGCCACAGGCTGTCAATACAGCAGCATTTTACTAATAACCCTTTACATTTTTCCCCAATAACATCATCACAACCACTTTCAGATTGTAGCTGCAAAGTGCAATAAATTTAATACACCCTTAAATATTCAGTTATGACACTCAAGTGTTGACGCTGGCCTGGTCTGACTTTCACACCTCTATTTTCTACTCGTGCCGTATTGTTCTTTTCTTTATGCATATTGTATCTGTAAACTAACCATTTGGTTTCCATGCACTTTGCTGCAGATCAGTTTTTCTTTTCATAATAAGACGGTTGAAATTTGACTGAATATCATAATCTAAAAACTTTATATCATATTGTTTATCCCATTCAGTCCATATAGCATTTACATGTTGTACATTGTAAGTAGAGCGTAACAAACAACGGTTTGCAGAAATCTTTATTTTGTACTTGAAAGTCAGGCGTGAGACAACAAGTCTACAAATGTACAACCAGCCAATCCAGAACAATAGGTTTGCCCAGTTTGACAAACAAATTTTCATGCTCTATCATTTTTATTTCTTATCTACTAGATGATTTATTTTTCCACATGTATTAGGAAGGTGACATTAGTATTTTTCTATATCTTACAGTGTGCTTGTTCTATTGAATTGCTTTTCTTTCTTTCCCTTTGCAGCTCATTGTGCATAACCATAATAATCTGTTTTGGTATTTTCAAACATGTAGGTGGGACAAACCAGCCCAGCATGTTCTGCCTGAGCTCAGCAAAGGAGGACTGACTTTCCAACAGTGGCTTCGGAGATGGAAACTTAAAGCAAAAGCTTCATAATTTATACCCCAAGGGTTTAAAACACAACTAATAGTTTTAGTCACTTTTCAAATACATTCTGACATTGTGAGTTATAAAACTCTGAAATGTAATTAAATTCTTGTTTGTTTTTCCTTTGTATTTTACATATGGCTTGTTACTTGAAACACTTGTCATGTTTATATCAGACATTAAAATACACATTTTGAATAAACGTCTATGTTTTTAAGATCTAACCCAGTTTGTGTAGGAATGCCTTCGCTGTTGAGCTCAAACAAGCTGAAGATCGATACATCTTGATCTTGTGCTTTTTGAATTCGTGTCAACTGCATACACATACTCTAATATTGGTGTACCTTGCATGCAGAGCTTCGTTCCTGCAGTTTTATTTCCAATGTGAGCGAGTATGTGGCTGTTATTTTACACGGGGCAACATTGTTCTTTTGTAGCAGTGAAGGGGGAGTGGAGCAATCTGATTCTTGTGAACTCGGCTCCTCCCATCGCTGCGGCTGCGCACTTCAATTTTTCACTCCGTTTTTTTTCTTCTTATTTTTCACTCCTACTCTGGCTTCCGGACGCCAAGATAGACCGCTGCCGCCGAATTTAAAGAGACAGGCGATAGTTATTTTAAATACGTAAAACGACAACCATTGTCTCCGAGCTTACAGACCGACCCTTCGTGCTTTCGTTTGCTTAATTCGACCGTGATGTTCAGTCAAAGTCGCAGCGAGTAGTAGCTTGTCTGTCATCACTCTCCACTCTGCTGGGTTTCCAGTCTCTTTTTTTGCCTGCTTTTCCCCCCTCTCTGCTCGTCGAGACTGTCCAGCTAGGCAAAGTAGGGTTTGCTCGCTGGCAGGCTGGCTTCCCGACCGAGAAGACGGTTTGTCGCCTAGCCAACAACTGGAGGTAACGCCGAAGCTTCCCTCTCAAGTTGTGGTAGCGGCTCTCAAGCCTCCCTACGCCGGGGATATAATGGCGAAGATTCAGGCGCACAGCACCGCCAAGCAAATAAACCAAATTCAAGACAAGCCTTACGTGATAACACAAAAGCAAGTGCAGCAGCAGCACTTCCAGAAGCTCAAGGTAAGAGGACAACGGACAAGATGAGAGAAAAGTGTCGGTGTCTCAACCATTTTGTTGCTCTGGGTTTACCGTCGAGAGTAGTGAAAGGAACGGTTGGCTAACGGTAGTTAGCTTACTGGGCTAATAATAAAAGTAATTCATCGCTGACTAGCACAAGACTGACATGTAGGTTTAGACGTGGAAGCTGTTTTTCAACAAATGCGTAACTCACACTCGGGGGACTCAGTTTGTTTTACTTTTTTATTTATTTTTCAGTATTTACGCCATCAGCGGCAGCTGCTGTGAGCAAACATTTAGTCTGAGCTCGGTTGTGGGAAGTTCCTTCTTGTTGGATTTTTTTCAGCCAGCTCGAACAAAGTGGAGGACGTAAGCCAGGCCAGCCAAGAAAAGGCTACTTCGGTTGATTAGCAGCTTCGTTTTCACATGTCTTTGTGGCTGCGGTGTTTTATTAAATCGGTTTGCTCCTGCCGACACAATACAGTTGGCCAGGAACCAGAGGGGACTGAACGTATTGTGTAAATGTGTATGCGGGTGGGTGTAGTTAGTGTTAGGGGACTTATTATGGCTAACATTAGCCGCAATAACCCTCTCTAGACTGTTGGATACAAAGCTTTGCTTTTTATTTCGAGGTAGTTTAGGTTGATCAACGTTGAATCCTTTTTTTTTAAAAACAAAAAATGCCTTTATTTAACATATTAGGTTGGTTTGCAGCTTTCTAACATACTAACTATGCACAAGGTTATTCTGAGTGCATTACAAAAAATAAGGATTACATTGCTGCTGGAGTTAAGCCATTACATATGACAAATAAAGCAATAAAAATGCATATTTAAAACAAAGCCTTAGTACGCCAGTTTGCAACTATTGTCTTTACAAGAAATTTACAGTATTTTTAGCCTTGATTTTACTTGGATTAAGTAAATGCATGGCCATGTGAGTGATTAGTTTACAAAACCTATTGTAACAAACTATAGATGCACGCATTATAAATCAAAGATATGATAACAGAAACTGATAATCATTTTAAGTACAACCACACAAAAAGAAAAAAACAAGAAACAAATGCTGTACCAGATGGTTGAGGTATTTTATTTCAGTAGCAAACAGGAATTAGAAGGTTATCTTCATTTCTACATTAAACCATGTCTAACCATTTTCAGATATCTAAGAAGAATTTTAAAAGTAATGTGTTTTTAAAATGCTGGAAGTAAAGTTTTAAAGTTTTCAGTCAGTTGGAAAGAGTTTTTTTTTTCAGTATTTGATTTGTTGGTCACCAAAAGGGATAATTATCTGACTCTAACTTTTATGTCAAAATAAATAAATGCCTCTAAACTGTCAGTGAGAGAGGTTTCTTTTATCTGTGAAAGTAGTTTATTTTGAAAAAAACATTAGTAGAGTAGTAAAGTTGGTGGTTGGGTTATTGTATTCAATTATAACTTTAATTTACCAGCAACTTGTGCAGGACTTTTGGCTAAATAGTGGACCTTTTATTGCCTTTAACACCATAACGGATAAAAATATTTGCATGTTTTGGTTCATCTGAAAAGTATTATTAAAACACTGCTGAGACCATTCTATAATTATTAAGCTATTCTGCACCATTTGCACACAATAGAATTCAAAGTGCAATAGAATTTTAAAAAAAGGAAAGTTTATTTTAAATTAACATGATTAGTACTAAATAATGGTTGAGAAAATGCACAAAAGGCAAAAAATGAACAAAACAAAAAAATCAGATGGATATTAGAGATTGGTCTTGATTTTTTTTTTTTACTCTATTTGATATTGGATCAAAAATCCAACTGTCAAAAGACCTACAATACATTCTTCTCTTGTTGCATTTCTTAGAGGAAAACAAAAATCATAATTGGCTAAAATAAGTGTTGGTATGCAAGAAAAAACCCCCCCCAGAAACTATCTTTATAAGCCAGAAAAAGACTGATTGGTGCATCTGTAGTGGAGTCCACGCATCCTGGACGTCTCAGGTTTACAGCGAGGTGGTTTCAGAGGTGAGGAAAATGTAAACTGTAAATGCTGTCTCCCTTTGTTAGTTTTAAACCTGGGAATGCTGAGTAAACGAGTCCTGGATGACCTGAGGGATCTCAAAGGGGCATATCTGACTTCTTTCTCTGGATTTTTGATATCAATCCTTAAAGTGCTGTGCTTACTGTGCTCCATTTTCTTTGTGTTGATCAGGATTCTAGCAGAACGCTTTTAGATCAGCAGCAGTGAACACATCTAAAGAAACTGACTTCATTTGAACCCACTGGAATTAAAGCATTCTCACAATCTTTTTATGGTTGTAGTTGGTTCATTTAATAAAAGATAAGGTTTTTGAAATTTAATCTGAAAAAGTTTTGTACAGTTTTTTTTTTTTAAAGTTTTTTTTTAGTTCTGTGCCAATTGTCTATAACATCTGTCACATTCATTTCACCAGTAGCACACATTTATATATTGTGACTATAATTTACACATCTGTTTGAGACTAATTGTGTTTTCCCCCTTCTGCCTGTTTCTTCTGTATTTAGGTTGAAGATGCCTTGTCATATCTGGACCAAGTTAAAATTCGCTTTGCGAATGACCCTGGCATATATAACAAGTTTTTGGACATCATGAAAGAATTCAAGTCACAGAGGTACCACTGATGATGCATCCAAATAGACTAAACTTGTGTATTTTAAGCTTTCAGTGTCATGAGCTTTAAGGAATCTTCAGTGAAATCAAAAACTAAACACTAATGTCTGGTTTACATGGCAAGATTTTAAGAGACCCCACACACGACAAAAAATCTTGGGTCTAACAGATTTGGTTGCAAAGTGGATGGTGTTGAGCCACCTGGCAGGAGCAACACACCATACGTGAATCGATTTCACTCACCAACATTCAGATTTATTATGGGAAATCTCGCAAAACGTCTCAAGACCAAATGCGAGTTCAGAGAAAGCAAATATGGAAGAAGCAATGTTTAATAAACTGAAAAAGACATCCATGATGTCTACTAGTGTGCTATGGCAGGGTTTTAATCTTCTGTACTTTAGTTTCCCCTCCATATTTCCATCACCTTTCTTTCTGATTGACTCCCTGTCACACCCCAATCAGGCTAAGACAATCCAACATGTTAAATTTTCCCGATTTTTAGATCAGAGCAGTCCTGATGTCTTTCAGAGCAGACCAGATCACTCTTGCACACCACACACTGCAGGAATATCTGTTGAGATCGTCTTATGAGTCATTACAATAATCGGGGTGTCCTTAAGATTGCTGGGAGCAGAAAATCAGGATATGAATTGGCATAAAAATCATGCTGTGTGAATTAGACATAACTCAAAATGTCTTATACCGACTCTTTGAGTCTGTAACTTTTTGTCACCTGACCTTGACTAAAGGTGATCAGTAAGTGCTTTGGCGCTTCTGTACTTTCCTGTTATGAACTTAAATTATTGTTACCAGCTGCAAGCTAGTAATATTTACACATTACAATTTACATACAGGTTACTTGCCTGACAAGCCTTCAGTCCCTTTTTTTAAAGTTTCCATCAAATTCAGTTATTGTATCAAAGATGAATCCTCAGTAACTTCAGTTTTCTTTAGCAGTATCTTGTAATATTGTACGATAAGCAGTGACTGCGAGAACTCTGGTTTACTGACAGCTTTAACGATCATCCTAATGTTGCATAAAATTCAAAATCTGTAGTTGTGAGGAACGTTCATGTAAAAATACTGTTTCTTTGGCATATTGATGGAGCCGTTAGATGATTGCTTACTTTGCTTAGCTACTTTGTTTGAATGTTAACACCCAAGAATCACCTGCTTGCTTCAGAGATAATCAATGTTTTTTTTAGAAAGGACCCTACTCTAATTATGTACCAGTTAATTTTAACATAGATAATTTATCATGATTGTTTTAAACTATATTTTATTTTAAACTATACTTTTTAGACTCCATTTGTTTTCATGTTTAGGAGAAGCTGGTTATTATTGTCAGCTACATTATCATGTTTGTCTTATTTCTTAAATAGCATCGACACACCGGGGGTTATAAACAGAGTGTCACAACTATTTCATGGGCACCCAGACCTCGTTTTGGGCTTTAATGCCTTCCTGCCACCAGGCTACCGGATAGAGATCCCCAAGAATGGGATGGCTTTCCTTCAGTCACCATTCACTACACAGGTAAGACATCCTTTATCTCCTAAAACCCCAAAGACATTGTATGACTGTAGTTTTGGATCAGTACTCCTCTGTTAAAAGGTCCTTAATGTTTAAGCCCAGAGAACTTTTACATTTTTGGAAGGATTTGGGTGGGCTTAAGTAGAACTTGCATTAAAATGTACCATGAAACTTTCCTATTTAGGGGATTAAATAGATTACAGGACTGAAGTGCCACCTCTTCCTACCTGTTAGGCACGAGCAAGCTCTGTAAAAGTCACATGTTCCTAAATGTGTTATACGTGACTCCCATATTCAACGTTTGGCAAACAATTAATGCATGAAAAGCTATTAATTTCAGATAGTTCAGTTTCATCCCTACTGGCTGTCAGAGGGTGGTGCTGAATGTTCCCTTTGTGCAGAAAATAACCAACAATTGTGACAACAAATTGGAATTCTTATAAGAAATTTATCACAAAAAATGATGAATGATACAATAAATGCCCACCATTACATAGTTGCTTACCTAATTATTGTTTTATATTTCTGTGTGCTGTAGCTATGATTGTGCTTCCTTTTCTCAGACTCCTAAATAGGCTGCATTTTCATTTCAAAGCATAAAATAATGAATCTGACATAAACCAAACCCCAATTAAAACATATGAGAAACATTGTTACTGCTGTTCATTTTAACAGTATTAATGTGAAATTGACTAAAACATACCTGGAGTGTTGCTCTGATTCTTTAATGCATGTTTGAGACATACTTGAATCTCTAGTTGCAATGATACAAACTCAGGTTTGTAAAACGCTTGAGGGAACGAAGCACCACCTTCCATGTGCAGCTCTTCCTCGATCTTACAAAGCACCTCTCCCACTCAGCTCCTTCAAACTAGCAGCAGCAATTAGTAAACACTTTGTGGAACTGAGCATCTGCTGCGCTTATTGAGCTACTTCTTAGTCCAGCGCTCTGATGAAAGTTTTTAATGGAGGAATGTTGATGTGCTGAATGTCGGAAAGAGCGTTAACCTCTTAAGGACACAGAGGCCTAATTTAAAGACATTAAATTCCAACGTCAAATTTCTTTTAAGTCATGTTTGATACATACAGCATTTTTATAACAACTGAAGGTGATGATTAATTTCTATTAATCTTTCCTGCAGGTGTCTCCCGGACAGCCGGCGAAGAGTCTGACCACTCCTGCAGTGGCTGCCACCTCAGGGAGTGTCCCTGCTGCTCATTCAGAAGCAGGACCAGCCCAGACCAGTGACACCAAGGCGGCCTCATCAGACAACCAATCTTCAACCTCAGCAGGACCCTCAGAGCCTCCCAGCAAACTTTCTCTTCCCCTGACGAGCAAAGAGGGCCACAGTCAGGCCACCACCTCGTCTATCTCCCCCCCTGCTTCAGAGACAAGCCCCGTAGAGTTCGACAGTGCCATTAGCTATGTAAACAAGATTAAAAACCGTTTCCTGGACCACCCTGAGATTTATAGAGCCTTCCTAGAAATCCTTCATACATATCAGGTACCAAATATTAAGACATGTTGTGGTTACTGAGTGGCTGTATTTATTATCCTGTCCTCTTCCACCTCACAGATTTCAGCACTTACTGGTTGTTTTAAGACCTGACTACTGTTGCTCTGGTATTTCAGGAATGAATTATGTTCTCCATTACTTTGTGTTAATTTTTAAAATGGAGCCAAACATAACGCATTCCAGAAAACGCATCTCTGAAGCACAATTACAGCTACGCAAGTAGTAACTGTGATATGTAGCCGGACTAAAGTGTTAAACTTTCCTCTGGTTCTAATCCTCCAAAACACCACAGAAGGAGCAGCTGGAGGTGAAGGAGAGTCGAGGCGGCCGAGGCAGCAGCGGGATGACCGAAGATGAGGTGTTTTCCAAAGTTGCCAGTCTCTTCAAGGGACAAGAGGACCTACTTGCTGAGTTTGGACAGTTCCTGCCTGATGCCAAGCGATCACTGGTAGGTCTAGCAAAAATGGACACAGATAAATACTAATCCACTGTTGAAGCAGATGGTAGCTTAATATTTTTTGATAATTTTCACTTGTCTTTCCAGCATATCATAGTTCTTTTCAAATAATCTAAAAATGTTGGTAGTTTTAACTTAAATTTGTTTTGCCGTTTTTCATTCATTTTTCTCTTTTTAAATTAAAATTTGTTCTTATTCTGTGTTTTGTAGTTCAGGCTAAGGAATTGATTAGTTAATTAGTTACAAATATATAAAGATTCATGCAGGACTGCAAACATCCATGCCCCAACATTCAGCCCTTCCTCCAACACTTCAAAGAAAATTTTTGATGAATTTGGCTTCTTGTTTGCTTTTACTACACACCTTCAAGAGTGAATATTTAACAATGTCCACTTTAAAAACAGCTTGTAGTTGTTGCCTAAAAGCTTTGGTTAATAACTGTTAAACTTCCTGTATGCAACAAAGCTGCCAAAGGCAAAAAAGACCAATAAGTCATCAACATTATTTCCTAATGGAGTTAGGCTGTGAAGAAAGTTAAGTTATTTTTGATCTTTAAATTTAGATCATAATTGTTTTAAAAAGCTCTTTAAAAAGTGTTTAACTTCCTGAAACTGGCAGAATCCACTACTTTTTGATCTTTTACATTTCTTGTATAATGTTGTCTTCTTTTGCACTTGTACTAATATTGAAGAGTTATGATTGAGCTCCTGGTTTTTGTTTCTGCTCCCTCTCATGTAGTTCACAGGGAGTTCCCTGACAGGAGGGAAAGAGCAGGTGAAAAAGTCAGAGGAAGAAGACCCAATAACCAAACAGAACAAGAAGAGGCCCAGACCGTTGCTGATGCATATGTCCCCACTGCTCAAGGTAAATTTTCTGTGCTGATGAAGTTTTCCTGGCGATTCACAGATTAATTGCTTTTTTAATCTGTGAACGTTTGAAAAATGTTTTGTTTTACAAAGAATAGCAACACTGAACCTGTAGCTCTAATATTCTTTCCTAATATTTGTGTGCAGTTTTTTATTCTGACAACAAGTTTGGGAGAATATATTTACAAAATCTCCTGTTTTATACAGAGTTTACAGATGTAACTGAGACGAGTTGAACAAAAAGCAGTAGGACACATTAAAGTTCAGTTGTCTTATTTTTACTCAGAAAAAGATGAAGTATCCCTGCGCCAAAGATCAGTCTTTTGCTTCTGTCGGGAAACATGGTGTCTTAAGAGAATTCTCCTTTTTTGATAAGGTAAGGTACCAGATTTCATGAGTTTTTGTTAGATTTTGCTTTGGTTTTTCTTCTTATGTGGTTGATCGGTTTTGTTTTTTTTTTTGTTTTTATTTATGTATTAATTCTTTAAATTGTTTTTGTCATATCCCCATTTGTTCAGGTTCGTCGCCTGTTTAAAAGCCAGGAGGTGTATGAGAACTTCCTGCGATGCATTGCCTTGTTCAACCAAGAAGTGGTTTCTGGGGCAGAGCTGCTACAGCTAGTGACTCCATTCCTGGGGTGAGTGGCTAAAAATATGGATAAATAAAATTGGAAGATAAGAAAGATGCCCACTATTCAAGTGTTGATGTAATTTTAAAAATGTAGCCCATTTTTACAACAGGTGCAACTTAGAACTAAACATAATTATATCTATAAATTAATTTTCACACTGTAATATTCATACTTTTGTAAATTAGCATAAATTTAATTTAGAGGACTGTTACGACTATCATTGGATAATTAAAATCCTGTCATATTTAGAATGTTTTCAGTCGTTCATCTGGACTTCTCTCCATACGTGACATCTTGCAGGAAGTTTCCTGAGCTGTACTCTCAGTTCAAGTCATTTCTGGGGGACAAAGAGCTCTCTCATGCTGTGTCGGGGCTCGCTGATCGTTACATGGAAGGAGGAGGTGGAAGAGAAGTGGATTATGCCTCTTGTAAACGCCTGGGTTCGAGCTACAGAGCATTGCCCAAGACCTATCAGCAGCCAAAATGCAGTGGGCGCACTGCTCTTTGCAAAGAGGTACAATCAGAAGTCATAGTTTTATTCTGTTTTGTTTTGAAGACTTTCTCCCCCCGTCTTTTTCTCACATAAAATATTGTAAATTCGGATTAAATATTGTTTGCAAGTGCAAATCTTTGATTGCAGATTAATAATCTTTTCTATCTGTGCATTTTAAGGTCCTAAATGACACCTGGGTTTCATTCCCCTCCTGGTCGGAGGATTCGACCTTTGTTAGCTCAAAGAAGACTCCGTATGAAGAGCAACTGCATCGCTGTGAGGATGAAAGATTTGAGGTGACCATAATATTTATTGTAAAATGTTTTTTTTAATAAAGCATATGATTTTTTATCTATTTGCAGGTTAGGTCTTTTAAAAGATCTCATTATTAAACTCCATGGTTGCGAAACATGTGACTGTGTCTCATCTAAATGCTCCGTCTGTCACATTTTGTCACACTTGTAGTTGGACGTTGTGCTGGAGACGAATTTGGCCACCATCAGGGTGTTGGAGAGCGTACAGAAGAAGCTGTCTCGCCTGTCACCAGAGGACCAGGAAAGATTCAGATTAGATGACTGCCTGGGTGGCACCTCTGAGGTCATCCAGCGCCGTGCTGTGTATCGTATCTATGGCGACAAGGCCCCTGAGATCATTGAGGGACTGAAGAAGAGTCCCGCCACCGCTGTGCCTGTGGTGCTTAAGAGGTTTGTCTTTTTATATTCTAACTTCAAGTTGTTTTTTTTTACTAATCTTTTCTAAAAGTTCAACATCCTCTACATCAACATGCATTGTTGCTTACATTGTAGGATTGTTATCTACGCTAATGAACATCTCAAACTCTCAGTTTTACGGTTTGGGATGTTTGTGCTACATGCTGTGAGAGCTTGAATCAACTTAAGTGCTGATTTGTAATATTTTTATGTCGGTGCCAAGTAGATCTTTGCAATATCTCCATCACAAAGGACTGCTCTATGAAATATTTGGTAGGATACTATCTGACTATAACACTGTGCATTTTAATAGGCCTGTTGAAAGGACTGCAACTGATTTTAAGCAACACCTGATGTGTTTCTTAAGTGGCTGAGATCCTGTAACCTATAGAGCGTGGTTTGGACTTAATTATTTTTTATTGGGGGGCAAAAAAAAGAAAATTTGCATAATTTTTAAAATAGTTTTTCTCTTGTAATACATTAAAACAATCAACTACAAAGAAAAATGACCAGATGCAAAATTAAATAACTGCTTCGGTATCAGACTAGACGGCAGACTTTAGTCTCTATTGTCTGGTTTTTTGTTTGGCCTAAGTGCCCTAAGTATCAGTCTTAGCTCAAAACATCTCTGCATTTGTTCTGCATTCTTGTATGGAGAACTGAAAGCCCATAGCAAGAATTTTCCAAATGCTTTAATATCTGGTTGCACACTTAATATTTATTACTGTGTTTCATACAATGCATCACTGTTATGTTTTTCACCATTCAGATTGAAAGCCAAGGAGGAGGAGTGGAGAGAGGCCCAGCAGGGTTTCAACAAGATTTGGAGAGAGCAGTATGAGAAAGCCTACCTGAAGTCCCTGGACCATCAAGGAGTGAACTTCAAGCAGAATGACATGAAGGCCCTGCGGTCAAAAAGTCTCCTCAATGAGATTGAAAGCATCTATGATGAGGTAAAACCTCTGAGGTCTTGATAAACGTTTAAAGAAACATCCAACAGACTTGTTCTGTTTGCATTTGTTTATTTTAAAGTTGAGCTTTCCCACTAGTTTTTTGTTACACATAAGATGAAAAATCATCATTTAGGGAATTATCATGACACATGTCTTCAATTAAAACCATGGCTCTTGAATGTAGGTGATGATTTGAGGTATGAAACTTCACAGCCATGTAACTGGACTTCTTGACGGTTAGAGCAACTTAATGAAAAAGGCAAAACTGGGCTGTTTTATTTTCACAATTTCATCATTGTTATGAAACCTGTTATAAACACTGCAAAAACACAAAGTGTTACAAAGTATTTTTAGTTTCTTGTGCAAATGTGTTTGTACACTTGATATAAGCTAAAACTAACATACAAGTACATTTTCAGCAAGATAAAGGAGCTTGTTTTAAGTCAATATCTTAATACTAATAACGTAGTCATTCTACTGGCAGATTATTTCACTTGGGAATAATGTCTTGTTGGAAGGGAAATAATCTGACAGTGGAACTGGGACTTGTTTGCTTTCTTTTAAATCAGCATTAAGTAATTATTGACATAAAACAAGCTTCTATGTCGTCCTGAAAGGTCACTTGTAAGTTAGTTTTGCCTTGTTTCAAGTGTACTTATTTGTGATTTTGCAGTGCACCTTTATTATCTTCCTCACTATCTCTTTATTGAACTGTTTTTCCTTCATTCCAGCGTCAGGAGCAGAGCACAGAAGAAGGAGGCGTTGGTCATCAGAGCCGTAACGGTTCGGGCTCGATGTCCTCCAGCGAGCCTCACATGATGTTCACATATGAGGACAAGCAGATTCTGGAAGATGCCTCCTCCCTCATCATCTATCATGTGAAACGGCAGCCCACCATCCACAAGGATGACAAGGACCACATCAAGCGCATCATCCAGCACTTTGTTCCCGACCTCTTCTTCTCTCGCCGCGGTGAGCTCAGTGATACAGAAGAATGGACCGATGAGGAGGCGGAGCCTGAGGACGGGGCAGAAAGAGGGGGCGGAGCCTCTGTACCAACGGCAGCAGCTGGAGGAGGAAGTGGCCATCTGAACAGTGCGTCAGGGGGATCAGCAGCAGCAGCAGCAACAGCAACAGCCACAGGAAGTCAGCCTCCATTACAGCCAGCTCAGAACCAGAACCAGAACCAGTCCCAACTGCAGCAGCAACTCAACGGTGAGTCCAGGAGGAGGCGCTGCAGCCCATCTCAGCCTACGGACACTGAGCCCTCCAGCACATCCAGTAGCACGAACCAACCTGCAGTGACGACTTCCTCCACCCCTGGCTCTACTCCCATGGAGGCGAGCTCCAGCGCCGTGGGAGAAAAAGTGGACCTCCGCGACCCAGAAGCAGAACACCAGAAGGAGCTGGATGGCGTCTATAACCTCTTCTTTGTAAACAACAACTGGTATTTCTTTTTGCGGCTGCACCAGACTCTGTGTTCGCGGCTGCTGCGGGTTTACCGGCAAGCTGAACGGCAGCTGCTGGAGCACCGAGCGGAACAGAGCCGGGAGAGGCTGCTGATGGCGGAGGGGAGGAGGGAGAAGGCGTGCGACCTGGCCATGGAGCTCCGCCTCAAACAGCCCAGTAAGTATTTGTCAGTGCAAAGAGGAGGTTAGGACTCCTCTTTGCTGACTTATCAGCACTGATTTCTTTAGTTTTGGGAGATTAATGATCGGCTGATACTTACATGTGAAGCTGATCTTATCCACTGATGTTATCTACCTGAGCAAAGGTCTAAAAATCATAGTGTCCTTTTCTGCTCCTCTATGAGAGAGGCTTGACTGTTAGCCCCGCCCACCAGGTCATGTCTGCACATTCGCAGTTAACAATAGTCACCACACTGTTACCAACTTAGAAACTTTCTTGCTATATTTAGCAACATGTCAGACCAACAAAATGGTATTGGGTAAAATCGGAATCGTCCGGTCAGGCTTTTTAAAGAGCTGTAATCAGGGACCAGCCGATTTACAGGACTCAAACTTGATTAGTTGCTTCAATTTATTCTTATAAAAGCCTTCATCTAAACAACATTAGCCACATGTGATGTAAAGAAAATGTGAATCTAATAATCTCTGAGTCTAAAGGTAGGTTTGAATCAGATTTCCTGCTGTGCATGTGATCATATGATGGCAGACGATGCAGTCTGGAAATGATTGGGATTTAATTTAAGTCATTTCCAGGTCTGAAAGGATGAAAGATTTTTATTCCCTATCCCTTGTACCAGATTAAGTATCTTTTTCTGCTATTAAAAATATAAATATGCAAGTTTCTGGAAAACAAAAAGACCTAATTGAACCTTTCTGATTGTGCTTTGAAAATGGGTTAAAAAGACTAAAGAGTGGGAGTTTATGCCTGAAAAATCATGGATCCTACATAGAGATGCATAAATAACATCGACATCACCCAGTGATTTTTTTAACATATCTGTCTTGGTACGATAAATAAACAGGGCTAATATTAACAGCAATATTTATCTCACTGTTAATATGGTTCCCATTTGTTTCTGGAGGAAGAGGATCTTGGTCAAGTGACGGTGATGTAGGATCAGTGGTTTGGTCCTTTTTTCCCAAGGTATCAAATTGTTAGTGAAATATTGCATACAAGTGATATTTTTTGATTGGCCATAAAATCAATATTATCGAATACTAATATCTGCTCAAATCTATCTATTTGTGCATCCCTGATCTTAAAATGTGTGTGGAAGCTGAGAGAAAGTGGTTAGCTGGCGCTTCACACCTGTTCTATTACTTGGCTTGTTTGTGTTCAGAAAGTGAAAGTCAGATTTCAGTTAAAATAATCTGTTAATCATACAAGTTTCAGAATTGCTCATTTGTTGCAGTATTAGTTGATCAATGCATCTAGTAGTCGCCTTTTATAGATCGACTCTTCTCCCTAAATTAATTGAGGTCAAATATACAGGTGGGGCTGCGTTGACTGTCAGGCAGCCATGACGGGCGATTTGCTTACTCACGTTCACCCTGCTGCAATATTTTGAGAAAAGCAAGTGATGAGCTGCTAGCAGACCAGGAGGTGAAAATTGTTGCTGGATTATAGAGAACTGAGATAGTTTCTGGATGTTTGGAACTGGATCAGATAAGTCAAAGGGTTGATAAATCTGAATGTATAGCTTAACATTTATTACAACAGAGCTAACCACTGGTGCTCTGTTACTCTGGGAACATGCAATGCTTAAACCTCGCGTCCTGTCCATTAATATTCACTAATGATGGTGGACAGGAAAGATAATTTAAAGTTAAACTCTTTCCAGCAAAACATTTTTCTTGCTTAATTTAATTAGTTGTCCAACCCTTTCAACTTCCTGCTGCCTCTAACTCGAAGCACCAACTCTGACTGTTTAGCGATTAGGAAAACCTCCATCTGCTTGCTTCCTACTTCAGGCAAACTGGACAACTAAATACTAGTACTAGAAGAAATTGCCTTTTAAGGTTTTTGATAGGACAAAAGTTAGAGCTCTTCATGAAATGGTGCTTTAAAATAAAGTGTAGTTCCTGTAATAGGAAAAAAATACCCAGTTAAATCTGAAGATCTGTTTTAAAACCGCCCCAGAATAGATTTGCATATCTGTAAATGTCAACCCTGCAGAACACACACAGCTCTGGGTTTCAGATACACGCCGACTTCTACCTGGAGGGAAATGACTAAGCTGCTCTTTAACGAAACGGTGTGAAAACCCGTAACATCGCCTCTTTGTCCGCAGGTGAGGTGGAGTTAGAAGAGTACTATCCAGCCTTCCTGGACATGGTGCGCAGTCTCCTGGACGGCAACTTGGACTCCACACAGTATGAAGACACGCTGAGAGAGATGTTCACCATCCACGCCTACATCGGCTTCACCATCGACAAGGTCATCCACAACATCATCCGGCAGGTGATTACGCTTCTTCGCCTCTGTCTTTTAGCTTGGTCTTGTTCCGCTTTGAAGCAGATGTTCTGTAACCCATTCTCCTCTGCCCTCAGCTGCAGCACCTGGTGAGCGATGAAGTGTGTCTGCAGGTGGTGGACCTTTATCTGGCTGAGAGGAAGAGAGGGGCGGCAGGCGGGAACCTGTCGTCCCAGTGCGTCAGAGCAGCTTGGGAGACGAGCTACCAGTGGAAGGCTGAGAGGATCATGGCTGAAGAGAACTGCTTCAAGGTGAGCACAGTGCTGCCGCAGGTAGAGCTGGATAACCCCGAGTGAAACTAAAGCAGATTAAAAGTTTACATTAACAGGCCTTCTTCACTCAAATACCCACAAATACTGCAACAAACTGAATTCAGAAAAGGAGTATGCTTTTCTGCAATATATTTTCAGTGTAAATAAAGCCGTTTTGTGTATCCCTCTGAGGCTGCTGGGAAAACATTAGGTTTTTTTTTTTGGTTTTTTTTTTGTTGTTGACTTTGCCTCTGACTGAACCTCTTAGGTAATCGACGTCCAACTGGGAGATGAATGTCCACCCCTGTCTCAGATCCTTAGTTTTTATCGACTTTTCTTTCAGTATTGAACTCTATTCATCTCCAATGGCTCTTGCGTCAACTTTGGTCACTTCCCTGTCTTTGCTGATGAAAAGCATCCCCACATCATGATTCTGCCACCTTTTGTTTTACTTTAAACATGGTCTGTTCAGTGTCGGTTTTGACAAAAAAGTTCGTCTTAGACCATCTTCCTCTCCATGTTTGTTGTGTTGCCCCACATAGCCTCTCCACAGTTTCATCCCTTACCTGTTTGCTGTGTTTTCCAACCGAGTCTAAATCACACACAAACGCACTGTGTGACGCAAAGCCAACTTTTTGTGCATAGATGTGACAGATATCTGTCTTTTTCCAGGCCCAACGCCGATCTCTTCACTCCCTGAAAAACCTAATTTGTGCCACTTGTTCTTTCCGATATGTATCTGGTAGTTTTAAAAGCATCTGCAGTCTGAGCGGTCATGTCGCCTTTTTTATGAGTTTTACATCATTGATGTGAGACATGCGTCATCATTCTGCCTCAGAAAAAGCCAGAAGCAGCAAATCAGGACATAAACAGTGGCTGAAAATTATAATTATGAATTGATGAAAGAAGTCTGTGTCAGTGAAGCCCATCACATCGCGATCCCGCCACTCCTGGTCTGACCGCACATCCAAACAAACATTCTCTACTGAATCTCAGTGCTGCGCAAAAGGCCAGCACTGTTGTTTGTGCTTTCTTTTTATTAGTTTCCTTTGTGCTGTTATGATTTGGGGACAATACTGCCAGCTCTGAATAACTTTAAAATTGATCCATAGACGGCGGCATCCATTATCACCTCCATAAACGCCGTGCTTCTGTGACGTCAACCGTGATGATTTCAGCAAAAAATAATCCTGTTGCCTTGTTTGCCGTTTTTGCTTCTATTGGATTTATAAGTGAACCAAATATAATATGCGATTAACTGCGTTAACATTCTTAATGTATTGCAATTTTATTAATTAATCAAAATTGATGCTGTGAACCCTGGGCTTGAATAATTTTATTACCAGTTGCATTTATTATTTTAATGCTAAAAATAATAAATGTTATAATTTTCTGTTTTTTTTCTTCCCTCCATTCGTTTCTTTCTTCTTTTTTCTGTTTGTTTTCCTCCCATCTACCTGCCATAAATCGACTATGAGCTTTTAAATAATAAATATACAATAATAAAAAATGAGCCCTTGAACAGTATGCAGTGTTATAGAAGAGTTGTAACCCTGTTAACATTAACTCATGTCTGCAGCACAGAATTAGTGAACAGCATTTCAGCTCAGAGGTTGTTACCGTCACAGCGGCCGAACAACCTCTGCAGGAGTAATGCTGCTGTGCACAAATAAAAAAAACACATCATCCAGCAGGGAAACTGGGATGGATGAGGTCCTTACAAAAAGGAGAATTTAAATGTTAAAGTTGAAGCACTTTTTGAATCGTCTTCTTGCTCAGATTGATAATGTTTTGTTTTTCTCAGGTCATGTTTATCCAAAATAAAGGTCAGGTGACGATGACCCTCGAGCTGCTGGACACCGAGGAAGCTCAGGCTGATGATCCGTTAGATGTTCAGGTAGCCATGCTAATGGATAAACATGTTTACACACAGAAGAACAATCCGTCTGAAGTTAATGATTAAACATGACTCTTGTTTCCATCAGTGCCTGTCGAGCTACATGGAGCAGTTTGTGGGGACAGAGTCCAGTTTGTGCTCTCAGGCAGAAGGTTACTTCTTCAAACCTGTGTTCCTGCCCAGGTAGGAGCTCCAGAAGAGAACAAGATGTGTTTATGCCACTGAAGAGCATTTCCCTTCTGGTTTGTTGAATGGTTACCAGTAGATGGTTTGTTTAACAAATTTCATGGGTTGTTCCTCATACTTTTCTGGGGATTAAAGCAGTTCAACATTTTTTTTAGCCAAAATGTCTGCTACATCTGACTATAAAGTCTACATCAGGATTCTCTTTAAAAATGTCTTACTTTATACATCGCTACCAGGAATCGACAGGTTTTTATCTTACAATTTGGCTGGGAAGCATCGAAACTCTCCGTTTCGTGTATTTGGATTTAAGAGTCTGATTTAGATGAAGAAACTGAAAATAAAATGTAACTAATGCAACACTGTGAAAGTTTGAGTGATTGAACAGTTGTGTGAACAATGAGCATTATACAAACCAACACTTTTTTTTTTTTTAAGTCTTCATCAATGTGTTTTGTTGGAAAGGAACCTGCGGCGTTTCCGGCGCTGGCAGGTGCGGCAGGTGGAGGCGATGCGCTGCAGGAGAGAGTGGCACCGGCAGCTGGCCGTGGAAAATGCCGGCAGTCTGGAGTGTCGGTTCAAACTCAACACTCACAAGATGGTGTTTGTCATGAACTCCGAGGACTACATGTACCGCCGCGGCGCGCTGGTAAAGGCCAGGAAGGTAGGTGCTGCTCCTCACCTCACATACCAGAGACGTCTAAATTGCACAGACATGCTGAAGACACTTTGACCTGACTCAGCTGCACAAATTGGTTCTCCTGAAAGGTCCCACCCACTTTGCTAGAAGATGTCTTTAAGTTGTCAAAATACTTCATTTGAGATTCAACTGTTGGTTTTTCCATTCTGCTGAAGTACTTCCTGCTTACATTAGTTGGTTATTATATGATTGGCCCAAGAGTTTAAGCAAAACTAGGCCTGAAATGATTTAAGCGACATAAATAACTTGCTGTCATTTGTTTAATGTAACTACATATATTCAAACAATTATTTAATGGAAAACTCCCCATTGCATCAGGCCTATATATCTTCATATTTCTGTCCTTTTATCAACTCGTCTGTCCGTCCATCCTTCCCTCTCTCCCTCCCTCCCTCGTTCGTCTTCTTGGTGATTTTGGAAGATCTCTTATTTAGAAACCTTAAAGATGTTCCTTGATAAACTTTTTTTTTTACCTTTATCATCTAATGTCATTCCCTCATCAAAAACATCCCTGGTAAGAAGGTTGTTAAAGGCTAATGGAGGAGGGATGTTGTGACGACTTCCTGAAGGCGGAGTTTCAGAAAGAGCAGGAGTTTTTAAAGAAACAGAGACTCAATTTTAAGGCTTTATATGATGAAGTCCAATTTCTTCCACATCATATTTGATATATGTGGCGTGTTGTTTTTTTTTTAACAACTGAAGGCAACACTGCTACTTGATTATGCTGTAAAACACACAATACTGCCCCTTTAAAAAATGAGCAGAAGCTGTGGAGGTTTGACCTGAACACTGTGAAGGACGCTGACCGTCTTCCCGCTCTCCTACAGTCACAGCACCAAGTCGCAGCGTGCCAACACGAACGCTTCGACAAGTGGCACCAAAGCTGGCTGGCCAGTCACGTCCCGGCCTCGGCCGAGCGCTCGGTGCAGAACTGGCTAATGGGCGAGGAGGAGGAGGACTTCATACCCTGCAAGACCACCTGCCTGTCCACCGAGCTGAAAGGACAGGCGGTCAACAGATACCAGGTTCATTACAGCAGTAGCAAAGCCCCGTCCTCGCCGTGAAGATCGGCAGGCAGCCTGCGGCGCCCTCACAGGTAAATGCATGGACTTACAGGACATCTGCACACTAAACAGACATGAACAGCTACAGTCCCATTTCTCCGCCTCCCTCCCACATGGTCACTCATGGATGAATAAAACTGGCAGAAACACTGCAAGTCGGTGAGTGAGCGTGCAGAGCGAGGGCGAGGACCAACAGACTGAAGTAATCAATGAAAGCAAACGGTTTCTGACTGATGCGATCGGTCGGACGCAACTGCACAAACAGAGCTCATCTGCAGCAGATCTATCATCCCGGCTCTAGAGTTAACAGGACTGATGGTTGATCAGCCGAGAGATCATGGAGTTTGTTTCAGAAATGTGAATGTCTTCTTCCTTTTTTTTTTTTTAAATGTTGAGTGTAGTTTTTAGCTTCTGAAGCCAGAGAGCCTTCTGCCTGTTGGTTGATTCATGCGTGTTTATATGGAGAGATAATGGTAAATGTTTGTGTGTATGTGTATCCTGCTCTCTACATTTTGTCTGTGAGTCCAGAACAGGCTTTATAACTATAGTATCTACATTATTACTGTATGTGCATATATACAGGGATCCTGTATTTTTATATATGCATCTACACAAGTCGATACATCAGAAGATCATGTGATTCCTGAAAGTATTTGTTGTCAGCCAACCTTGATGTTCGTGCTCCTCTTCTTTTTTTTATTTTTTATTTTTGTATTCTTCCTTTTTGTGTTGTAGCTAAATGAGTTATCACCGGGGCAACAAGGAGTGCTTAAATTTAATGGGTTTAATATTAATGAAACAGTCAAATTATGTACTATCCATGATTTCACAAAACATTTCTTTTGCATTGTTCTCTTTTGCATACTGACATTGAAAATAAAAGCAAAGTATCATCAGTGTTAAAAAGAATGTATAATGTTTATCTTGTATCAGTTATCAGATAATAAACAACCTAGTTGTGACCTTCTTAGACTTGGACTGACGGGTTGTTTGTTGCTCCAGATATTCATCAGCTTGAATGCCACGAAGAAGCTGCAGGAGTAACACGAGATACCGCAGCTGCACTCAAACGCATCATAAAGTACATTATTAACTTCACTGTACGTCATCCAAACCCAACAGATTTAAAGTCCAGTTAATGATTTTACCTTCGGTTATGCAGAAAAGTTACTTTAAAATGGTAAATTTTAGTGTTGCATTTCTAAATTTAGACACTTATTATTATTAAGATATTGAATGAAGGGTGACGGAGAACATTTTTAGCAGGATTAATGCAAAACAAAGTGTTGAGTGTGATGCAGAGTTGTAGGACTTGGGCTCCGACTTTAAATAGAAACTGATCATGACAGGTTTTGTCATGATCCTGAAGATTAATTATGAGGAGCTGATTAAAACCGGATAATCTCTAAAGTCTGCAGGACTTTTTCAAAGGCAGTAGAATAATTATTTTAGATGACCAGACTGTAACATGGCTGTTAAAAATAATTTCTGAAGCAGGACAGATGTAACGGGCTGAACATGGGATCATTTCTCATGTCTGTTGCTCTTGCATTCATCTTCATGTTTTTCATTTGTTTGAAGCAGAATATTGCTGCTTCAGTAGTGAATAATGTCTGGAACGTATTCTGGAGCTGCTTTGCTTCCTCTGGCACAAATGAAGCAAAGCATGTTGATGGAAAACTGGTTTCACAGAAGCACAAGGAAATTCTGGGAGAAATGTCCAGATGTCTGTGAGGAACCTGAAGCTCGGACCTTCAAACGGGAAACTGATCTAAAAACCACCAAGGTTTCAAATTACATCCTAATTGCCTGATTTTATTGTCATTTAAAAAAAAAAACATCAGTGTTATTAATTAAACAGAGGAGAATGGCTTTGCTGCCTCAGGATTTCTGCCAGAAGCTGCTATCTGACCAGGAATAATTTGTAGTGGGTCATGAAAGGAAGGAGGCAATAAGAACTAAAGATACTGGTCATGAAGGGGATGCTAAGCCCTTCCTCCTGGCTCTGATTGGTTGTCTTTGGTAGCACTGGCAGGAGGCAAATTGAACAAGGTTTTTTTTTTTTTTTTTTCCGCAAATTATCTAATTTTATGTCACAACATAGTGACGGTTTTAAGAAATATGCAAACATCCTTTTATTAAACCTCAGGTTGCAACTTTAAAAGTGGCATTTTATGTTTAGCTTAGAAAAAGTAATTTTGTCAAACTTAATTTGCAGTAAATCTTGACTTTAGATGCATTTATTAAATCTACTGGAATATGAGTGGGTATTTTTAATATTGGGGGCAAAACAAACTCTAACATCAATTGGGCTCCGTCTTCTCTCCACCAAAAAGCCGTTTTCAGGCAATAAGGGGTGACTAACTTCTATAAACGCAAGGAATGAAGGAAAAAACGTCACCAATCTGTAAATCCTGCCAACCAGTCAGCTTAAAAGAGGAGGAATGCTGAAGAACTGGCTTTGAACTGGACTGAGACATACCACACAGACCTTAAAAACAAACAGCCGGCTACAAAGAGGAAACCAACACACTCTAAAGTACCTGTGAATCAGGCAAAAGGTCGGTCAGAGCTGAAGCGACGCACCGCTGAAGCGACGCACCGCTGAAGCTGAAAATGTCCCTAGGCAGAGCTTCTCATCCGATGGAGACTAAAAACAGAAGGCGAAAGAAGGGTCACGAGGCAGAGTGAGTTTTAAAAATAATCATGGTTTATAAAACCCAGATATGACAGGATCACCAAAGTGTTTACAGAAATACAAAGACCATGAGAAAAACCATCATAGAACATTGGTAAACACTCAACATGTACAAACTACTCTGTAAAAGCGACTCTGGGAGAAATGTTCAGACATTTTCTCTTAAAATCACATTTAGTTTCTTGTTTTTCTTAAAAGTTATCAAAGCAGAACATCCATCTACCAAACTACGGGTACTAGCACGTTCAAATAGTTCAGAGAAAGGGTACAAACGACATCAATCGGGGAGTGAGGGGTGCACACATTTAAGCACTTTTACACCATGAAGGTTTCAGCAAGCGGTGGGTAAGAAAAAAAGAAAAACAAAATCAGAAAACGGGATGTCAGGGTTTTTCACCATCATCTCATCAAACACGAAACTGTACAAAACAACCCTGTTTTCAGCATCTATGAACAGACACAGGTCATCTAAACTGATCTGGGATCAGTTTACCGACTTCTGCTTGGACCACCGTCTGTTCCTGGGCTGAACTGAAATGTGTCAAAGTGCTTCTGTCTGCAGGACAGTCACCAACAACAGATGTCACAAATGTTTTCATGCACTTTCACAAATGTACAAACAGCATAACAGCCTCAGGAATCTGCCCCCGTCACCCGCCCCCCGCCGTGAGGCTTTTAAATTTAAAGAAACCATCAACAAGACACAGCGAAACATCGGTTCTTCTTCTTACAAACACGTTTCAACAGCTTTACACAGGTAGAGGAAAAACAAAATAAGAGTGCAGGATTGCACACAATCAACAAAAAGCTCCTCTTTGCCTAAAAAATACTGCTTGTCCAGGAGCACAAATGGCTACAAATAAAAATTCATCATTGTCGGTGTGTGCAAATATTACTAATATAAACACTATGTTGAATAAATTAAGAGCTCTGTACAAAGTAAAAACAAGAGCAGCATGCAGGCAAGACGACAAAACCTTTATACAAAACTGACGAGAGAGACAATGTGAGGTGTCAGCGTGTGTGCGAATGTCTGGTGTCTGTACAGAGTATCAATGTGGACAGAGAGGTTTTCCACCCTTTAAACTTTCCAGTTCACATTAAGATCGGAAGGGAGTGCAAGCAACAAAAAGACGCGTCGTGTTTTCTAGAACAGCCAGGGCTCGTTACTAGAAGAAGGAACTCGCTTAGAGGTTCTGGAAACGTGTGTGAGCAAAGCCAGCGGAGAAATAAGAGCAGACATCAGCATATTTATCTGAAGAAACCACAACACCTGAAGTCAAACAGGCGAGGCCACACTGAAGATCAAAAACATAAATGAAGCGCAGAATAATTGAAGTCTGACAATCGGCAAATATTTCATTCACAGAAATAAAAAAAAAAATAAAAAAGCCAGATTAGCCTCTGAATTTATTCAAAAGTCAACATAAGGACTAATCTGGCAGCAGAGAGAAATCCTGGTTTCCATCAGCACCCTGGTGCTGTGAGCACAGAAATCAAAGCACGCACAAACATTTCCAGTAATGTTTCTGTTTGCAAACAGAAACCAATTCAGCAAGAAGCTCTAATTTAAACTGTTACAAAGACTTCAGTCCTAAAATTATACAACGTATTCATCTCTGGACAGTAAACCACAGCGCATGAAAATTATTTTGTTTCTGTTTTTAGCTGGTTAGCGTCGCCCTTAATGCCCGTCTCGGTAAATTAGAACATCAGTGAAACTCGTTTATTTATGACACACTGGGAAACTTTTCAAGCATTTATTTCTGTTAACTGATGATTGTGGCTTAACCAACAGTTGGTAGATGTAAAGTTAATGTTGTGGGGAAGAACAGCCATACACAAGTACATTAATGGAAAGTTGAGTGGAAAGAAAAAGTATGACTGTGTAATTAACACCACACACAGAAGGACACTGGCTAACTCTGAACACTCCTGAACAAGAGACATCGAAATCATCTTAACTTGAATAAAGAGAAAAATAAAGGACTGCTGTTCAAAGTTCAAATAAAACCAAGTGGAGCTGCACAGAACTCAACCATTTACCAGAAAACTTTAGATCAAATCATGTTTCAATCTTTCTCGAGATGCTGATTTAATTTCCACAGTGCCAAAGGTATCTAAGATATCAATACCTACATTGACGAGCTTATGCTCATTGATGAGCATATGCTACATTGATGAGCTTCTGCTCATTGATGAGCTTAAGCTACATTGATGAGCTTCTGCTCATTGATGAGCTTAAGCTACGTTGATGAGCCTAAGCTCATCAATGAGCTGGCCAGTCATGACTAACCACGACTGGCCAGCAAAACCGAACCTAATGGAGAAGCTATTTATTATCTAGTGGAAGACGAGATACCAAAGACAATACAAACAAGTTGGAGGCTCTTAATTCAACTTCCTGAAGACCTCAGCAGAACCACAGGCTGATCTCCTCCGTGCCACGCCGCACTGATGCAGTAACTCATGTGAAAAGAGACCCAGCTAAGTATTTGTGGTAAATACTGGAGATTGGCTGGTCCACTCTTCTGTTTGCTGTGGACCAAACAGAGTTTGAATCTACATCAGGTTAATGTTGTGAATTACTGAACTAAATAAACTTTCTTGTGATATTCTAATTCACCGAGATGAACCTATATAAAGACCTTTTTGTAGGATTAAATGTCCACTCGTGTTTCCAACAAGCCACAGGCTGACTACAAAATGAAGCAGATTGCAGCAGGTAAACGAAACTCCGGCTCTGGTATCGTTCGACTCGATCAGGCAGACATGATGAACAGATTTATCCTCATTTGAATCACATTCATAAGGAAGAAAACTTTGGTAACCAGTGTTAATTGCGACCATGCACCTTAGCTGAAGTCAGTGTAAAAGAGCACTTTAAGATAACATCAGAGATTTAAAATCCTCTAATTAAGTCGGGGAGTACCTCAGGGCTTTGTGTTTCTAAGAAAAGACGTGGCACATTTAACGCTATTAAAAAAACATCAACAGTCGATTAGTATAAACATCTATAGTAGTAATACACGTATATAACAAAGAAACGTCAAAGTTAAGTGTTTGAATCGAAACATCTTTCATATTTCTCAAGGAACCTTTTTCACGTTTTATGTTGTAAACGCACTTTTCCTGCAAGTGCTTCAAGGGTTGCGATCGTTCACTACAGCTAAAGAAAAAAAAACAACAACACACAACAAAAGGAGTATAAAAAAAAATCAACAAGTTGAAACCAGTTGATTTGTTAGATATGGTGTTCAGTCCTTCCTTAGATTCCTGGGTTTAGTCTTTTATTGGCTTCGTCTTCTCCCTGTTGATCCTGGAGGTGTTAGAAAGGCGTGTGAACAGTCGTCTGCAGCGCGTCCTGAAGAGAAACTCAACAAAACCCCAAAACATCTCAACGTAAAAAAAGAAAAGCAAACAAAAGCCCCAAACATATAGTAAAGAAGTCATTGTCGATAAAAGCAGTGAATCATCCCAGGCAGTGTGGTCTGCTTTCTGCAGGTTAAGTGAAGAAGGTTTCTTTGACATCAGTGTGAATGTGGCGTCGGCTCTCTCCTCAACAGCACCGAGATGAACGAGTTGCTTGTGCTTTAGCGGGTTTCTCTTCGTGTTTGTGTGTCTCTGGATTGTACTTTGTGTTTTCTATACTTTTAAGGACCAACTCTAGACACAGAGATTATGAAGATGAGGTAATTTCTGTTAAGGTGAGGAGCTTTCTTATTCATTGAAGCGATTACGCTGATGTTTAAACCAACACGTTACACTATGAAGGAGGAAAAGAAAGGCGGGTCCTTATAAGTATAGCATGGTGTGTGTGTGTGTATGTGTTTTAGATGTTGGAGCGCACTCAGCTGAAGGCCTCGTCATCCGTATCTTCAATCAGCACCTTTGTGTCCTTCTTTGAGCTAAAGAAAAACAGAAAATCAGATACACTTATTTATTATTCACATCTTTTATGTTAATCTTTTTGCTGTTACTGAACTAATATTTACATAACGGTTTATTTCAGGTTACTTCATATACATTATTTCTTCCTCAACACGTATAAACCACTTAGGCTACGTTCACACTGCAGCCTCAAGTGACCCAATTCCGATTGTTTTGTCAAATCAGATTTTTTTGCCGTGGTTGTTCACACTTCCAAATATATGCGACCAGTATGTGGGACCTGAAAGTGTCCCGCATGCGTCAGTCGGTGGTTACTTACTGTGAGGAGGACAGCTGGGGGCGTCGCATGGACAGGCTGTGGTTCCTCTTCCAGGACTTGCCTGAGCGGTTCCTGACGCCGTCTTCCTGGTCCATCATCTGCTCCAGNTAATGGGCGAGGAGGAGGAGGACTTCATACCCTGCAAGACCACCTGCCTGTCCACCGAGCTGAAAGGACAGGCGGTCAACAGATACCAGGTTCATTACAGCAGTAGCAAAGCCCCGTCCTCGCCGTGAAGATCGGCAGGCAGCCTGCGGCGCCCTCACAGGTAAATGCATGGACTTACAGGACATCTGCACACTAAACAGACATGAACAGCTACAGTCCCATTTCTCCGCCTCCCTCCCACATGTTCACTCATGGATGAATAAAACTGGCAGAAACACTGCAAGTCGGTGAGTGAGCGTGCAGAGCGAGGGCAAGGACCAACAGACTGAAGTAATCAATGAAAGCAAACGGTTTCTGACTGATGCGATCGGTCGGACGCAACTGCACAAACAGAGCTCATCTGCAGCAGATCTATCATCCCGGCTCTAGAGTTAACAGGACTGATGGTTGATCAGCCGAGAGATCATGGAGTTTGTTTCAGAAATGTGAATGTCTTCTTCCTTTTTTTTTTTTTAAATGTTGAGTGTAGTTTTTAGCTTCTGAAGCCAGAGAGCCTTCTGCCTGTTGGTTGATTCATGCGTGTTTATATGGAGAGATAATGGTAAATGTTTGTGTGTATGTGTATCCTGCTCTCTACATTTTGTCTGTGAGTCCAGAACAGGCTTTATAACTATAGTATCTACATTATTACTGTATGTGCATATATACAGGGATCCTGTATTTTTATATATGCATCTACACAAGTCGATACATCAGAAGATCATGTGATTCCTGAAAGTATTTGTTGTCAGCCAACCTTGATGTTCGTGCTCCTCTTCTTTTTTTTATTTTTTATTTTTGTATTCTTCCTTTTTGTGTTGTAGCTAAATGAGTTATCACCGGGGCAACAAGGAGTGCTTAAATTTAATGGGTTTAATATTAATGAAACAGTCAAATTATGTACTATCCATGATTTCACAAAACATTTCTTTTGCATTGTTCTCTTTTGCATACTGACATTGAAAATAAAAGCAAAGTATCATCAGTGTTAAAAAGAATGTATAATGTTTATCTTGTATCAGTTATCAGATAATAAACAACCTAGTTGTGACCTTCTTAGACTTGGACTGACGGGTTGTTTGTTGCTCCAGATATTCATCAGCTTGAATGCCACGAAGAAGCTGCAGGAGTAACACGAGATACCGCAGCTGCACTCAAACGCATCATAAAGTACATTATTAACTTCACTGTACGTCATCCAAACCCAACAGATTTAAAGTCCAGTTAATGATTTTACCTTCGGTTATGCAGAAAAGTTACTTTAAAATGGTAAATTTTAGTGTTGCATTTCTAAATTTAGACACTTATTATTATTAAGATATTGAATGAAGGGTGACGGAGAACATTTTTAGCAGGAATAGTGCAAAACAAAGTGCTGAGTGTGATGCAGAGTTGTAGGACTTGGGCTCCGACTTTAAATATAAACTGATCATGACAGGTTTTGTCATGATCCTGAAGATTAATTATGAGGAGCTGATTAAAACCGGATAATCTCTAAAGTCTGCAGGACTTTTTCAAAGGCAGTAGAATAATTATTTTAGATGACCAGACTGTAACATGGCTGTTAAAAATAATTTCTGAAGCAGGACAGATGTAACGGGCTGAACATGGGATCATTTCTCATGTCTGTTGCTCTTGCATTCATCTTCATGTTTTTCATTTGTTTGAAGCAGAATATTGCTGCTTCAGTAGTGAATAATGTCTGGAACGTATTCTGGAGCTGCTTTGCTTCCTCTGGCACAAATGAAGCAAAGCATGTTGATGGAAAACTGGTTTCACAGAAGCACAAGGAAATTCTGGGAGAAATGTCCAGATGTCTGTGAGGAACCTGAAGCTCGGACCTTCAAACGGGAAACTGATCTAAAAACCACCAAGGTTTCAAATTACATCCTAATTGCCTGATTTTATTGTCATTTAAAAAAAAAAACATCAGTGTTATTAATTAAACAGAGGAGAATGGCTTTGCTGCCTCAGGATTTCTGCCAGAAGCTGCTATCTGACCAGGAATAATTTGTAGTGGGTCATGAAAGGAAGGAGGCAATAAGAACTAAAGATACTGGTCATGAAGGGGATGCTAAGCCCTTCCTCCTGGCTCTGATTGGTTGTCTTTGGTAGCACTGGCAGGAGGCAAATTGAACAAGGTTTTTTTTTTTTTTTTTTCCGCAAATTATCTAATTTTATGTCACAACATAGTGACGGTTTTAAGAAATATGCAAACATCCTTTTATTAAACCTCAGGTTGCAACTTTAAAAGTGGCATTTTATGTTTAGCTTAGAAAAAGTAATTTTGTCAAACTTAATTTGCAGTAAATCTTGACTTTAGATGCATTTATTAAATCTACTGGAATATGAGTGGGTATTTTTAATATTGGGGGCAAAACAAACTCTAACATCAATTGGGCTCCGTCTTCTCTCCACCAAAAAGCCGTTTTCAGGCAATAAGGGGTGACTAACTTCTATAAACGCAAGGAATGAAGGAAAAAACGTCACCAATCTGTAAATCCTGCCAACCAGTCAGCTTAAAAGAGGAGGAATGCTGAAGAACTGGCTTTGAACTGGACTGAGACATACCACACAGACCTTAAAAACAAACAGCCGGCTACAAAGAGGAAACCAACACACTCTAAAGTACCTGTGAATCAGGCAAAAGGTCGGTCAGAGCTGAAGCGACGCACCGCTGAAGCGACGCACCGCTGAAGCTGAAAATGTCCCTAGGCAGAGCTTCTCATCCGATGGAGACTAAAAACAGAAGGCGAAAGAAGGGTCACGAGGCAGAGTGAGTTTTAAAAATAATCATGGTTTATAAAACCCAGATATGACAGGATCACCAAAGTGTTTACAGAAATACAAAGACCATGAGAAAAACCATCATAGAACATTGGTAAACACTCAACATGTACAAACTACTCTGTAAAAGCGACTCTGGGAGAAATGTTCAGACATTTTCTCTTAAAATCACATTTAGTTTCTTGTTTTTCTTAAAAGTTATCAAAGCAGAACATCCATCTACCAAACTACGGGTACTAGCACGTTCAAATAGTTCAGAGAAAGGGTACAAACGACATCAATCGGGGAGTGAGGGGTGCACACATTTAAGCACTTTTACACCATGAAGGTTTCAGCAAGCGGTGGGTAAGAAAAAAAGAAAAACAAAATCAGAAAACGGGATGTCAGGGTTTTTCACCATCATCTCATCAAACACGAAACTGTACAAAACAACCCTGTTTTCAGCATCTATGAACAGACACAGGTCATCTAAACTGATCTGGGATCAGTTTACCGACTTCTGCTTGGACCACCGTCTGTTCCTGGGCTGAACTGAAATGTGTCAAAGTGCTTCTGTCTGCAGGACAGTCACCAACAACAGATGTCACAAATGTTTTCATGCACTTTCACAAATGTACAAACAGCATAACAGCCTCAGGAATCTGCCCCCGTCACCCGCCCCCCGCCGTGAGGCTTTTAAATTTAAAGAAACCATCAACAAGACACAGCGAAACATCGGTTCTTCTTCTTACAAACACGTTTCAACAGCTTTACACAGGTAGAGGAAAAACAAAATAAGAGTGCAGGATTGCACACAATCAACAAAAAGCTCCTCTTTGCCTAAAAAATACTGCTTGTCCAGGAGCACAAATGGCTACAAATAAAAATTCATCATTGTCGGTGTGTGCAAATATTACTAATATAAACACTATGTTGAATAAATTAAGAGCTCTGTACAAAGTAAAAACAAGAGCAGCATGCAGGCAAGACGACAAAACCTTTATACAAAACTGACGAGAGAGACAATGTGAGGTGTCAGCGTGTGTGCGAATGTCTGGTGTCTGTACAGAGTATCAATGTGGACAGAGAGGTTTTCCACCCTTTAAACTTTCCAGTTCACATTAAGATCGGAAGGGAGTGCAAGCAACAAAAAGACGCGTCGTGTTTTCTAGAACAGCCAGGGCTCGTTACTAGAAGAAGGAACTCGCTTAGAGGTTCTGGAAACGTGTGTGAGCAAAGCCAGCGGAGAAATAAGAGCAGACATCAGCATATTTATCTGAAGAAACCACAACACCTGAAGTCAAACAGGCGAGGCCACACTGAAGATCAAAAACATAAATGAAGCGCAGAATAATTGAAGTCTGACAATCGGCAAATATTTCATTCACAGAAATAAAAAAAAAAATAAAAAAGCCAGATTAGCCTCTGAATTTATTCAAAAGTCAACATAAGGACTAATCTGGCAGCAGAGAGAAATCCTGGTTTCCATCAGCACCCTGGTGCTGTGAGCACAGAAATCAAAGCACGCACAAACATTTCCAGTAATGTTTCTGTTTGCAAACAGAAACCAATTCAGCAAGAAGCTCTAATTTAAACTGTTACAAAGACTTCAGTCCTAAAATTATACAACGTATTCATCTCTGGACAGTAAACCACAGCGCATGAAAATTATTTTGTTTCTGTTTTTAGCTGGTTAGCGTCGCCCTTAATGCCCGTCTCGGTAAATTAGAACATCAGTGAAACTCGTTTATTTATGACACACTGGGAAACTTTTCAAGCATTTATTTCTGTTAACTGATGATTGTGGCTTAACCAACAGTTGGTAGATGTAAAGTTAATGTTGTGGGGAAGAACAGCCATACACAAGTACATTAATGGAAAGTTGAGTGGAAAGAAAAAGTATGACTGTGTAATTAACACCACACACAGAAGGACACTGGCTAACTCTGAACACTCCTGAACAAGAGACATCGAAATCATCTTAACTTGAATAAAGAGAAAAATAAAGGACTGCTGTTCAAAGTTCAAATAAAACCAAGTGGAGCTGCACAGAACTCAACCATTTACCAGAAAACTTTAGATCAAATCATGTTTCAATCTTTCTCGAGATGCTGATTTAATTTCCACAGTGCCAAAGGTATCTAAGATATCAATACCTACATTGACGAGCTTATGCTCATTGATGAGCATATGCTACATTGATGAGCTTCTGCTCATTGATGAGCTTAAGCTACATTGATGAGCTTCTGCTCATTGATGAGCTTAAGCTACGTTGATGAGCCTAAGCTCATCAATGAGCTGGCCAGTCATGACTAACCACGACTGGCCAGCAAAACCGAACCTAATGGAGAAGCTATTTATTATCTAGTGGAAGACGAGATACCAAAGACAATACAAACAAGTTGGAGGCTCTTAATTCAACTTCCTGAAGACCTCAGCAGAACCACAGGCTGATCTCCTCCGTGCCACGCCGCACTGATGCAGTAACTCATGTGAAAAGAGACCCAGCTAAGTATTTGTGGTAAATACTGGAGATTGGCTGGTCCACTCTTCTGTTTGCTGTGGACCAAACAGAGTTTGAATCTACATCAGTTTAATGTTGTGAATTACTGAACTAAATAAACTTTCTTGTGATATTCTAATTCACCGAGATGAACCTATATAAAGACCTTTTTGTAGGATTAAATGTCCACTCGTGTTTCCAACAAGCCACAGGCTGACTACAAAATGAAGCAGATTGCAGCAGGTAAACGAAACTCCGGCTCTGGTATCGTTCGACTCGATCAGGCAGACATGATGAACAGATTTATCCTCATTTGAATCACATTCATAAGGAAGAAAACTTTGGTAACCAGTGTTAATTGCGACCATGCACCTTAGCTGAAGTCAGTGTAAAAGAGCACTTTAAGATAACATCAGAGATTTAAAATCCTCTAATTAAGTCGGGGAGTACCTCAGGGCTTTGTGTTTCTAAGAAAAGACGTGGCACATCTAACGCTATTAAAAAAACATCAACAGTCGATTAGTATAAACATCTATAGTAGTAATACACGTATATAACAAAGAAACGTCAAAGATAAGTGTTTGAATCTAAACATCTTTCATATTTCTCAAGGAACCTTTTTCACGTTTTATGTTGTAAACGCACTTTTCCTGCAAGTGCTTCAAGGGTTGCGATCGTTCACTACAGCTAAAGAAAAAAAAACAACAACACACAACAAAAGGAGTATAAAAAAAAATCAACAAGTTGAAACCAGTTGATTTGTTAGATATGGTGTTCAGTCCTTCCTTAGATTCCTGGGTTTAGTCTTTTATTGGCTTCGTCTTCTCCCTGTTGATCCTGGAGGTGTTAGAAAGGCGTGTGAACAGTCGTCTGCAGCGCGTCCTGAAGAGAAACTCAACAAAACCCCAAAACATCTCAACGTAAAAAAAAACCCAAACAAAAACCCCAAACATATAGTAAAGAAGTCATTGTCGATAAAAGCAGTGAATCATCCCAGGCAGTGTGGTCTGCTTTCTGCAGGTTAAGTGAAGAAGGTTTCTTTGACATCAGTGTGATTGTGGCGTCGGCTCTCTCCTCAACAGCACCGAGATGAACGAGTTGCTTGTGCTTTAGCGGGTTTCTCTTCGTGTTTGTGTGTCTCTGGATTGTACTTTGTGTTTTCTATACTTTTAAGGACCAACTCTAGACACAGAGATTATGAAGATGAGGTAATTTCTGTTAAGGTGAGGAGCTTTCTTATTCATTGAAGCGATTACGCTGATGTTTAAACCAACACGTTACACTATGAAGGAGGAAAAGAAAGGCGGGTCCTTATAAGTATAGCATGGTGTGTGTGTGTGTATGTGTTTTAGATGTTGGAGCGCACTCAGCTGAAGGCCTCGTCATCCGTATCTTCAATCAGCACCTTTGTGTCCTTCTTTGAGCTAAAGAAAAACAGAAAATCAGATACACTTATTTATTATTCACATCTTTTATGTTAATCTTTTTGCTGTTACTGAACTAATATTTACATAACGGTTTATTTCAGGTTACTTCATATACATTATTTCTTCCTCAACACTTATAAACCACTTAGGCTACGTTCACACTGCAGCCTCAAGTGACCCAATTCCGATTGTTTTGTCAAATCAGATTTTTTTGCCGTGGTTGTTCACACTTCCAAATATATGCGACCAGTATGTGGGACCTGAAAGTGTCCCGCATGCGTCAGTCGGTGGTTACTTACTGTGAGGAGGACAGCTGGGGGCGTCGCATGGACAGGCTGTGGTTCCTCTTCCAGGACTTGCCTGAGCGGTTCCTGACGCCGTCTTCCTGGTCCATCATCTGCTCCAGCACCGTCTGGTCGTCGGCATTGAGCGGCGCCACCGAGATGTCTCGCACCGCTCGAAACTCGCCGCAGTTATTCAGATGCTCGTTCTCAAGACGGAAGAAGTTCCACACGAAGCGCCTTTTGGAAAGGAAAGGAGGGGAGGACGAGTCATTCGGGGGGGCTCCGAGTCTGTTTGGAGCACAAGGAAAGTTTAGCAACGTGAGGAGGAAATGTACTTTAGACTCACCTGAAGACTTCCAGAGGAGCCAGGATGGTGGCTACGATGTTGCCCACAGAGTGAGGCTCGGTCATTGTAGAAAGCGAGATCTGGATCGTCCAGGCAAAACGCAGAAGCACGTCCTCCACGATGGCAAAGTAGTAGTAGGCCTGGACCGACAGAGAGCATGGCTGAGTGGGTGCTCCTTATGGGCGAGGCAGTCAAATTTATCTCTGTTGCACATTTCGTGTACAAGACAATTCAAAGTGCTTTACAGAAAGATCTAAATAGTAAGAGTTTAAAAACTGAGGTTATAAATACAGGGGAAAATTAAACAATTAAGGTGTTGCCTTCACTAAAGATTCATCATATTCATGTTGATAAGCAGTAAAGCTTTTTGAATTCATAAATTAAAGCCACGTCCTTCCCAGATTCCAATGAAGATGCATTTTACTCTTTTTTTTTTTTTTTTGGTTAAATGTCTCTTTTCTGTGGTTGTTGTGTTCACTCTGGCGTACTGTGTGGAAGAGTGGGGGTAGTACTAAGTAAAAGATATATAGACTTGATTTTTCTTTTGCAGGGGAGCGCTGTCTCTTTAGCGAGAGATGCAGAGATCACACAGACCCAATATTTACACAGTTAAACTTACTGATTGATAGGTTCAGAAGTTCTGGGTGTTTCTGTGTCTTACAAAGGACTCGACGTCACTGTGACTTTACCTTGTGCGGGTAAACGATTTCTTCTCTCAGGAAAGTGTTTTCTCCAGCTCCACGATCAAACAGACCCCAGTCCATAATCAGATCCCAGGTCAGAGTGTAGAGGGAGCTGATGGTGGAGAACACGATCAGAAGGTACAGAAACATGTCTGCGTCCGTGTGTCCTTGTTCTGAAATAACCACACACACACAAAAAAGTCAACTGATGTCAAATGATAAATTGACATAAAAAAAAATGTTTCAATGTAATGTCCACAAGGGGGAGCTCTACAGTCATGAGTTCGACAGCAGTGACGGTTATGATAGATGACCTGAAGCACATGCTTTTAACCCTTTCATTCCCCCCCCTCCGCCCCCAAGTTGGGATTTATTTTTATCATTTGCATAAAGATTCAGTTGATTTGTCTGCTTTCAATCACCAACAAATATCCATCACCAAAAATCCACAGATGCGTAGGGGAGCATATACTCAGAATAAAAACTCAAATTAACTTTATTCCTGCATTTCCTATTTCTACTGGGGATCTTCCACATATTACCACTGCTCTAGCAAAGCGTTCTTATCGAGGCTCAGGGCAAATTTGACAATTAATTTGTGGCGTTTTACCAAATATAAAGCGCTTTACAAAGAGCAATATTATATTTCACTGCGATTAATTGTTCACCTTCTAATTCTGTTATGTTGTGAAAAAGTAATCCTGAAATATACATATTTTTAAGAATAAATAATCAGTATGTCACTTCAGAGCCTGTCAAAATACCAAATCCTAAAACTTTCATACAAAAGTTTTATTTGTATTCATGTATTCACATATGGCCATGAACCTTAATAGGAATATCCTATTCTATTCTATTAGGATGGTTATTCCATGTCCTGACAACGAAAATGATTATGATATCAAAGTCAAAATGAGTAAATTATCAAAGA
This sequence comes from Poecilia formosa, assembly GCF_000485575.1. Classification (NCBI taxonomy): domain Eukaryota; kingdom Metazoa; phylum Chordata; class Actinopteri; order Cyprinodontiformes; family Poeciliidae; genus Poecilia; species Poecilia formosa. The sequence goes on along the minus strand of NW_006799991.1, from coordinate 1,345,135 downwards.
TTTGACACTCTCTTATATATTTTTTCCATTCCCAGGTTCAATTGGCCTCTTATTCAGTTAGTTTTATCAGCAAGAACTGATATAAACTAACCTGTGAAAAAATCTAAAGGATAAATACCATCCACCTCCATCAGTTGGTGATTTTGTTTGTTATTCATAACTAACTCTGCTAAGCATCCTAAAATCAGTTGCTGAGATCACAGCTCTAGAGTATTGCCTGTCACTATAACAAATGTTGCTGGGCCAAACTTGTCCCAGAAATTATTGCAACAAATAGTAATAATGTTGTTTTGAGACCATCTTCAAGTAATATATTGATAACGGGATAATAAGTTTGTCCTCTCAAAGACTAATACACTTTAAATTTATACAGAACAGTCCTCACTGGAACTGGAAGACCTTTTAGACATCCAATAAAACACAACAACCAAAAACAATAATTTTAATAAAACAAACACTCACAACAGAAACAGTAAATAAAATAGATTATGATGTCACTGCAAACAAAACTGCTCTTCGAAAAATATTAATCAGAATGGAAATTAAGGAAAGGATTCATCATGTGCAACATTTTACATTTGGGTTGTAATGGTAACAATTAGACCACTGTGGTGCCTTCGGTTTGCCTAGAGATCGTCAAATCGGTTTACAGATGTCTGCTGCGTATAATGGGAGCGTTTGTAATTAGCCGTCCTCAGCGGCACCGCCGTGCTTTACACGGACGAACTGTGGATGTGATCTGCTTGTTGCTCAGCAGGTGCTGTTATATAAATCAGCGCCCTGTGGCCTTTCACTGTGACTCACACCGGCTTCCAGACGGAGACCAGGCTCCCTCCAATTTGTCATCGTCACCGTTTTCTTCCCGCTACCAGCCAACAAGACGCCGGGGATTAGAGCGGCGACGTCTCTAACGGAGAATTACTGCAGCACCGCTCCGTTAACTGCTGCCTCCGTTGTGCCGTCTGCTGAGCAATGGGATGGAAGTAGTCCCTACGGCCACACACACGTCTCCCAGATGTAGATTAAACTTAGTCCTCCACAATAGACCCCTCAGCGGAGAATATCTACTGGTGATTTCCTCAGTGTGTTAGAGGTATTTAACCCCTCGGTGTTTGCGGAGGCCGAAGCCGTTTTTCACCAGGCCGCTCAGCCATTAGGAGGTTAAAATGGTGAGATGGACATTGATTGGATGCTCAGTTAGGGCAAACGCTGGTCACTGGTTCCTGTCACGCACATTCAGTCCTCAAACACAGAGCAGAGATTGTTCGCGGGAGCCTGGGCCGATACAGCGATTTAGCTGGAACTCATTTTATCCAGCATCCCACCGAAATAAATTTAAAACAAGAAGAGTCAGTCACTGCTGTTACAACGATATCTCATCTGTTCCCATGGGAACACGGTTCTTCAACAAGGTGCAAAAGCTCGTTTTTAAAGCAGTTTGGGCTTAAAGTGGTCGGGCTAGAACAGCCGCACTGCAGTTTGAAGAGCTTCTCGTTTTGTAAATACTCTACTGAGAGTCGGCATGCAGACACTGATAATACACCTGTCCTAATCCTGTTATTTCAAGTCAAGCTATCAGGAATGGAGGGCCGTCTTGGGAACTAATGGATAATGGAAATTTTTCAGCTCCTGGCTTAAAGACTCTTCCTGCAAAGCTGCTTCGACCTTTTGTCTTTCTGAGCTGTCAGAGGTGAAATTATGGCTAATAACACAGAATCGTCCTCTGGCAAAAACATAAGGTAACCAAATTCATCTCATTTTAAAAATATTTATTGTGATTAAATTTGGAGGCTGAGTGAGGTTTTGGCTTCAGAATAAGGCATTTCATTTTTCCTGAATTTGTCTTTCTGATTCAGTTAATGTGCTTCAATCTGTTTCATCTAACCACACTTTATTTCCACCTTTCACAACATTTCTGATGCAGTTCGCCCGCACAAGAGAGACACTTCCGTCCGACCTTCAGCCTGAATCTGAACCCAGACATGCAATGATTGCTTTTGGCGAATCGGAGTTCAGGGAGGCAGTCAGAGACTAAACATCTTTATCAGTAAAGGTGTGAGTGCAGCAATTCCTCCGGATAGCAAACAAGAGGTCAGCAGATGAAATTAAGTTACAAAAGCTGACAGTTCTGAGATTTTTATACTCCAATCCAGCAAACCAAGCTAAGCCGTACTCTTCACAGAGAGCAGCAGGCCTGGTTTTTGGGAATATGCTGTAGATTTCCCAGACAGAGACATGTAGTCTATGAAGCCCTCAATAATTACTGGCATCCCCAGTGAAGAAGTAAACAAAAGCTTTTAAATAATGGAGACATGGTGAACCAAAGATGTTGGTCGATGCTACAGTTAGCCCGCAGCAACCTTAGGAGGTTTTTTGAGCAACTAAACTGCAAACAATTTCTCATCATTACTATTCCTAAATGTTTCTCTGAAATTTAAAGCTGGGATGTTTCTAGATGCTTCAGCACAAGACTACATATTTATCTTAAAGCATTTTAAGCATCTTCACAATTTATCTTCCAGTAATTGTGTAAAGTGCTGTGTAGGTTGCTACATCTTATTTATGGCACCCGAGCTCACCAAAAATAAAACACCCCAGAACAGTAAACTACATGCTTTCAGTGATCGTTTCTGAATAATTCCCAAACATTCAAATTAGCATTAGCTTGTAATGTCCCTGCAATGAGAAAGGTCATAAATCAGCTTGGCATAAATCTGATCCTGTATCGATCCAAATAATGTTTCTGCTTCAGTGTGAGGCCTCCAACGATGTTCAGCACGATTTGGGATGCCAGCAGAACCCAGAGGATCCAGAATCGTCATTAATGCAACAAGAACCTGCTGAGATTACAGCTTCATGATGGAGTCCAGTCAGTCACTCGTAGCAGTGAAGCGAGGGACTCTCTAAAGGAAATATGCTCAGGCTTCTGGGCAGCATGTGAATCGTTTCTGTTCCAACACAGACAGAGCATCTTGTAGTGATATATGCATAATTAACACACCTTTCTAATTCTGCAGCTTCAGATCTGTAAACGGTGTCATTGGTCAATTAATTAAACTCAGCTCCGCAGCAGAGTGCTCCATGATTTATTGGCATCATGATGTATTTTTCTCTTCCTGCTTTCCCAGATCTAAATGTGGGCTCTGACTTACACGAATCATTGGGGGGGAGGGGTCGGTCTGACAGCGAGGAAACACGTAAACCTGCCGGCTGTGATCAGGATAGCAGCAAAGGTGACACGAGACACCGGGACATCTGCCAGATAATGACTGGCATCTGAGGCACCTCTTACAGCTGGACCCGGTGGTGAGAACATGACACTGAGAGGCCACCGGCTCTACCGGCGCTGCAGAGTGATGCAGGAGGACTTGGCGCCAGCGTAGAGGAAGCGCTGCTGGAAGAGTTTTTAGAGTATAGATGCAGAATATTTTTGATTCTGCTGCTTGAATTGATCCCTTAAACAAGCTTTAAAATCCAGAGGAGCTGCTGCTGCACACGATTCTTAAAATATCTCAACAACAGGCAATTTCCTTAACCATCATCATCCATGTGAGATTCCAACCTCCTCCTCTACTTAACCAACACTCGGCCTTAGTCTCCATTACATGCAGGATGAAAGACAGCTTCACAGAGAATAACACATGAAGAGAGGCCATTAATGGAAGAGCGCACAGGCTTCAGACCGGAGGAGGAAGAAGGATATGGTTTAATGGACGTCTTTCCTACCGAGCAGTGGGTTTAAAAAGAGGGATTTGTCTGCCTCAGACTCTCAGCTTGGGTTCATTCAATACGACCGGCGGTCAGCATGAGAAGCAAATGTATTGATTCAAGTTTTTACCGCAAAGGAATAAAGTCAGAGCGAGACATAACATTTAGCATTTTTGAAAGGCTGCAGATTAGGTTCCACAGCTGGCATTTTGCAGAAAAATAAATCTGTTTGCAGGGAAAATGCCAGAGATTAAATACGTGTCGGGTGAAATGATTGCTTTGAACGTGGCAGAGGGGACAAATCTCCAAGTCTTTGATGGAGACTGACCTAATAATTATGATTTATTTTTTTCCTCTTTTGAAAACAAGCTTCTCTGTGGCATGTCTTACCAATAAGAATAATGTCAGGCTAATTGTAAGGCTGTCAGCCAGAGAGTGACCGGACTATTGATGCAACTTCTTCTTCATGGTTTTTATGCTCCTGCCAAAAGATTTTGAAATGCAATGTTTCTCTTTTCATCTTCTTCTCTGTATTTGTTGTCCAAAGTACATCTCTGGTCTCTCTAACCTCTTGCCCTGAGAGTGAAACCACATTGTGGGAGCAGAATCTTGTTTATCCGCAGCTCGGCTTGACAAACCTCTCCTGTTGCATTATAAAGCTCTGGGCACAGAGTAGGAAACCGACGCCGGCTTCCAGCAATTGCACTCAAGGTCACCTCTGCTTCCCGAGCACACACACGCACGCACACAAAAGACTCAGAGACTTGTGTGTTGACATGCCCCTCTAACACAGCAGCACATCGGTACTGCTGATTTAAAGCTTCAGAAAGTCTTACATCTCTCTTCAGTGTGTCTGCAATGATTCAAAACAGGGATTTACAGCAAGCAACGCGTTTGGGAACCGATGTGTTATCATGTCTGCTCAGCACAAATCAAATCGAGTACGGGAAGAGATGAGTCATAAAACGGACATCTCCCTGCCTTAGTGCGTCGTCTGTCCCGAGTCTTACCCTGGTGGGTGGCATAGAGAGCTGCGAAGGTGACAACAAAGAAGGTGGTGGAGTATTTGCCGGCGTTGACCAGGTGTGGGAAGGCCCTCTTGGTGTCACGGTAACGCCTCAAGCACTGGATGAAACGAAGCCAGGCGGGCAGACACTGGATGATGGCGCGCAGGCCGTACCAGTAGCTGTGGCAGACGTGGTCACTGGAATCTAGAATACAATACAGCAAGAGGGGACAGAAACGGTCTTCATTATGAGGGTCAGACATTGACCTGTGTGCCGCCAAACATTTACAAGCCATTAGCTCTGAGTTAACTAGCAGGACGGAAGCAGAGGGCACCAATTAGCATCATGTCTGTCATATTTTATGTCAAAAAGTCTGAACACCTTACACCCAGCTCACTCACACGTTGTCATGCGACAGTGCGCCTTTAAAAGTTAAAGCGGCGTGAATACATTTGCAAGGCACTGAAAACGCTCAATTGTCACTTAGAAGGCTTAAAGATGAGGAGGAGCGTCTCAGGGTGAACAGTGGATTCCCATCAATGAACGGGATCACACAAAGTGACAGACAACAATTCACACTCACACTCACACCTACAGGCATCACAGTGATACGCTTCATCTAGATACAGATTTCTATTCTCTGTAGGATCAATTCTCTCACCCACTAAACAAAAAGAAAGAAAGTGCTCCTTTTTTAAACATGAATCCGGTTTTTCACGCAAGATCGTTTCCTCGTTTTAAGCTGAGGTTGCTTAAATGTAAAGACCATATTTTATTGTAGAAATGATGTGAGCCCCTGATATATTAATTTACCCAAAGTGGGCGTTTCCGCAAATATTTCCAAGAATGACAAAAATAAACGCTGAACATCCAGAGTTTAAACTGCAGCTCTTATAAGAAGAGTTCATAAAAATTAAAGATCTGACTCACAAATTCAAGGTGAAGGACAAAACATATATACATATCTAAGAACAAATGTTGAGAGGAATACACCAGTCAGTGGGCAGGTTAACCTGAATCACAGGTTAACACAGCTTTGAGAGTCACTGAAAGGTTCGAGCCAAAATTCAGCGCAGCAACCTTTTAGCTGCGGGCCAATCTGAATCAACACCTCACCTGGCGGAAACAACCCCTTGCTGTTGCTCCACTGCAGCTCAAAGATGTAGAAGCAGATGAGATACTCGAAGTCCATGAGTACAACCACCAGAGAGTTGAGCTGATCTGCCAGCCAGAAGTCTGCAAATTCCACCCGATGAAACGGTGCAGTGAAAACACGAAACTGGAGACAAACCAGAGCAGGAAAGACAGCAGGTGAGGAGAGGACATGCACAGAACTGCTGAAATGGAAAACGGTCGGTGCATTTCAGAAAAAAAACGACTTGGACGACCTTACTAAAGCGAGCTTTAGCTCGGATGTCACACTCAGCTGAAGCTGCTCCAACGGGAAGACAAAATAATTCAATAATTAGTGAGAAGTATTTCTGGAGAAACCTTAAGATGGGGGAAAAAAAAGCTCTGAATAATTGGAGACACAAAGGAATAAATCCTCCAGACTGCCTTATCGGCCCTGCACAGGATGCTGTGGTGAGTCACGGTTTGTGTTGGTGTTCATGTTTTATTTGTGTTGCTAATCAGTGGAGTAATGCGCGGGCAGCCAGGAACTGTGTCTATGGGAATGTTATTTGGGATACGGCTTTGGCAGGAGCTGCAGCTATTGACCACGTTTGTAAAATGATACAACCCTGCTCGACTTTTTCCATTAACCCCGCAGGCCTCCTCTGACATTCAGCCGGTGACTGTACGCTGCTCCCCATTTACAGTCTGAGAGAAAAACCACACACACCCTCAGAAAAAACTGACCGTGCCAATCAAAGTATGTATTGATCAGGAGGATTTTGAACGTATTTCCACTCTGCGTTGATGTCTTGAGGCTAATCCTGCTGTGCTTGTATGGTCAGGTTTTCATTTGCTGAATAAACACTACTGCATGTTACAACTGCAGCAGTTTGTTCTACTAATACATTTTATGAGTGGTTTCTATTAATAAAGAATATAGGAGCTCTTATGGCAACATACAGTCCAGTGAACTGCAGACTGAAATATCTAGTAAATCCTGTACTTCCTAAGAGATATCCTGCATTAAAATAATAAAAAATAGTCATTTTTGTTCTAAAAACCCTTCATATGGTTGTAATGGTGCCAAATTAATCAAGGCTGATTACAGCCTCATCACTGGGGGAGGGCTGAGCGAGAGTACTGGGAACTGTGGGGCACTGAGAAGCAAGGACAAGATATGTGGAGGGGGGTGTGTATATGCGAGAAGGAGGACGAGGGACAGAGGAGCTCAGGGCATCAGCATGCTGATAGATCTATGCCTGTAATGATTGCACAGTCACAGCCTCCATCTCCCCTGAGACGAGGCCCGTTCTATTATTCCTCACCCCTTTGGCCCCATCCTCACTCCAGTCGCCCCAAAACACACACACACACTTCTACACACACACCCCATCCTCTGTTCTGCAGCGATGTAGCACAGATCAGACAAAGAATGGGGTTTAATAAACATGTAGCTGGAAACAGATATCTGGATTGTACCTGCATTCATTGAGAAGATAAGATAAAGACACACACGTCCCTCACACCCTGTCAGTACATGCTTCAGTTTCAGAAAATCATAACAGCAGGAAAATACACAGCTCTATCAAAAAAAAAAAAAAACACAAGCGAAGCTCAAACAAATCAGATTTTTCTTCAAATTCAAGAGATTAAATGCACTAAGATTACTAGTCCTTTAAATAACACGAGAAAGCTCAGATGATGACACAATGGGTTTAGACGCTTATAAGGTTCATTCACAAAATTTGACTTAAATGAAGCCACACCTGTGGTAATGTTTTTTAAGGCAAAGCCTTGAACACACAGCTTTTATTTTTCCCACATTATGGGAAAAATAAAAAAATCTGAAATCAGACGAGATATCAAGACGAGAATTATGGACGTTCACAAGTTTGGTTCATCCTTTACTACAACTACCAGATGCCTAAAGGTCTAAAAAATATATAGCAACATAAAACACTATAAGACATTACAGTTTGCCAATGAAATCAGGGGCAAGGACTTTTTTTTTTTTCCAAAACATCAATTTGTCCCAAAATTCAACCAAAAGGTTCAAAAGATGAACTTGTCCATTGAAATTTGTCCGTATTTCCAGACTATTTTTTTTTTTAAGTTGTAGTGCTTCCTGTCTATTTAAAGGCCTGTTTTGACTAAAAGCCCAGGAATATTTTCCATGAACATGGCAAGTGAAGTCCATGTGTTGCTGTACAAAGATGATGAACTGCTTCCATGTTACATAACAGAGTTTCGGGTTACTTTTCTGGATGCCATGGTGCTGCTCCGGAGCCTGTGTGGCTATATTGATCCCAGTGGCACGGCGGATACTTTTGAAGCACAGCTTAGACTCTGCTCTGGCGGTTTCTGACCTTGGGCTTTATGCACTGAGATTTATTCAGACATCTTCAATCTTATTTCAGAGCATCCGATGCACTGCAGAGGCTGGATGGAGTTAGGAGTGAGACTTATGTCAAAACAGCTCACTGATATAAAACAATGCAATAGAGCAGTTTTATTCTTTTTATTAACACATGTATAGGCCTGTCATAATAATCAATGAATCGCATGATAAATTAAAACAAACTCAATCATTTCTATTGGCATGATTCATTGTGCTTTTTCTCTCCCTCTTTTTGCACTTGCAAAACGTGGAAGTAGGAGAAGTTAGATCCAAACTCAAACTTTTTTTTTTTTTTTTACTAAAAACTGGATGATAAAAGTCTTCAGTTTGGTGCTTTGGTCTCAACTAGCCCTTTTTTTGAAGGATAAATTTGTTTTCCAAGACTTAAAAATTAATTTTATTTGTTGTTTTTTATTTATTTATTTTGGATATTTAAAATGTCTTCCAGCTCCAATGTCAAATGTTCATTAAACTTTAAAGTTTACTGATCTTTGAGAATATGTTTTTGCATTATTATTATTATTATTATGCCATTACCATTATATTACTTAAAAAATGTCTAAAAACAACAATATTATCGTTTATCGCAATGACTTCTGGAACACTTTATCATCCAGCAAAATTTGTTGTCGTGACCAGCCTACACTATATAAAAACACTATAAAAATGTCTTTAAAAAAAGAAAATTAAAAAAGGACTCTATTTAAGATGGTGACCAACCAGCAGTTTGATGAGCCAGAAGCGGGATTTGTAGTAGCAGGTTTTAAATGGGTTGATGAGGAAGAGCACCATGAAGCCGTAAAGAATGAGAGGGTTGATCTGCATGGGGAGGTAGGTGTACTCTGAGTATAGACACGAGAGGATGCTGAGACACCATAACACACCCAGGAAACCAGCAATCTGCAGCAGAAACATAAAAAGGAAAGCGGCATTAAAGGAAAGCGCCAATAACTTTTCATAACAATTAACAGAGTGACACAAACTGAGAAGTGTGGGTTTTAAATTTCTGCAGGGTTAACTTATTTTATAACATTTATGCTCTTCAATAGGACTAAACAACATCAGTAAATCCAGGAGAATAATAAAAATGTTGCTTTTATTAATATGAAAGTAAATATAATTTTGAAGAGACGTCTGGCTGTGTTCAGTAGTTTGTGCTTCTGCCTGGGCTAACCTCAAACAGGTGCTGGTGAGACAAGTTGTCTCGCGGGTCAATCTCAAAGATGAGGACATGGTTGACTCCGTTCTGTCTCCAGCCGTAGGTGTTAATCCCCAGCAGGAAGAGGAACTGGATCAACAGGAAGCCGCCACGATAGATCCGCACCAGAGGCCAAATGTTCTCGTAGCGGATGAAAACAGCACCTAAAAGAAACCGGAGCAGAGATGAAAAATTAAACAGTGAGCTTGAAAATAATCTCCCAGACTGGCGTCTGTGGTAAAGATATGTAATAAACTTTAAAATAAATGTATGTTTTGGGCTTTTTACAGAAACAAAAACTACTTTTAATTTAAACATTTCTTAATAAATCATTTATTTTCACAAAATCACAGGTACCACACATATTTGTATCTCTTCTGAATCCTATAAAGTAAACATACAATGGTCCTTTAAAAGAACGCCCTACTAATAAAAGATCTTTGTGTCGATAAACTTTTAAATAGTTATTCATGACTCAATGTTTCATAAATGCAACGCGACATATTTTCTCTTAGGACGTGTCCTGGACGACCCGGTTGATGTGGGCCGGTTCGGTCGTGAAGACTAGAGGTGAGCAGGTGTGAAATTGGATGGTCTAGCCTTCAGATTAATTAAAAATATCAAACACATATAAGAGAACGGTACGATGATAATATATATATATATATGATTTAAAATATGACTCACCAGTGAGAATAAAAGCGACAACCAGAATGATGAAGAAACCACAGAAGAGACCCACTCTGAAGGTCGTCCAGGCCAAGGCAGGCTGAGCCGGGCAGAGAAAACACAGAGCCACTGTGTTTAATACAGATATCTCAATGATGCACTTTAGCTTAAAAAACTAACTCACAGGTGCTACTCAGCCATATTCCATGTTTTAAAGGGGAAAAAAAACAAACAAAGAAACAATATGGCTGATTTTATTCACTTCATATGTTCAATTTATTACATGCATACTTTTTATGTGTGTGGATCTCAAACAATTTCTGTTTGAAATAACAGTAAAATGGGCTTAAAAGGTCCACAAACACATGTATTATCCAAACAATAGCTTGTCTGATGAATAGCGTGAAGGGATGGTTTCCTCTCTTACTCTTTCACTTTAGCTCATAAAAACCTTTTTACATTGTGTTGGCATTGTAGGGTTACATCGACGTATTTGCCTGTTGTCTTGGAAAATAAAACTTTGGTTTGTTTACTTGGATGAATGAGCTAATAACGAAGGTTTCTGAGCAGATGTTTTTTCTTATGGAACTGATAACGGAGGTTTCAGTGAAGATGTTTTTCTTCCTTGTCCAACCGAAACTCCTTTGAACCAATTAGCCGGAGATGGGAGAAACTGAGAGAAACTCCCTACAGAAGAGAGATGGGTGGAAGGCGCTGTGTACGTGACTGAAGAGATATATAAAAAGAATCGCATGTTTTAAGTTTCACTTCTTCTTCTTCTCTCTTGCTTTTCTTTTCTCACACGCTGATCTCTGATACTTACTCTGATTTTCTAAATAAAATATCTAAAGACAAATGTGCGTTTCTCCGATTGATTCGCTCACTCCCGAAAACGATTTCTCCTAAACACCTGTGTAACTTAAAATAAATACAGCAGAAATGTCAGAATCAAAAGTGCAGTAAACATAATAACCAGTTGTTACTGACCTGAGCTGCCCCCAGAGGAGGAACTCTCAACCTCTTCATGGCCCTCTGACGATCTCCTTCCTCCAGCTCTGTGGTGACCAGAGTCTAGCCACAGAAGGATATCATCAGCGTATAATCTTTATTTTGTATTTGCGTGTTTGTGGAGATGTGAGCAGTCACCTCTGTCTCAGTGATGAGCTGAGTAATCTTCTTGCAGGTGTAAAACGGAGCCACGTCCACATGAGCAAGACGCCATTCGACTCCACGAGTCGTGTCCAGGATCTTGTCGTGTTTTTTCAGGATTTTACGGAAACCAGTGAAGTTCAGGTTCTGAGGATAAAGTAAGTCCAAAACGTTATTTAAGACAGGAGTCAGACACGCTGCTGCAGGACAAAGACGGTGAAACAAGGCTGGGCAAATATGTTCACATAAAATCAGAGTGGAGATCATTCTGTATGTGTGTGTGTGTGTGTGTGTGTGTGTGTGTGTGTGTGTGTGTGTGTGTGTGAAGGGAACCTGGTAGTTCTGGAGCAGGATGAGGCTGAGGTAGAACTCGCTGAAGGCTAGCTTCAGGTCCATGATGTTGTGGTTCTTGGAGCGCTCCTCCTGCCTCAGGTGGAACAACGTCCTGCGTTTGCGAAGGCCGGACGGAGCGTTGCGCTCTCGCTGGGCATCCATTGATGACTGCAGCTCATTTTGCAGCGTTGCAAACCGTCTCTGAGCTTCAGCGAGCTTTTCTGCAGACAGAATGATGAGATTGTGCTGAAAACTGTAAGGTTAGTTTGCATTTCGCACAGCACAGACCAATCTTTAGAAGAAAGCTTACAGAGAGGAACAGATATATTCCAGTCTGCAGAAATCGCAGCAAGCATAGATTAGTCCATTGAGTGATTCATTTTTCTTATCAGGACGATAAAGTAATAAACTAAAACCAACAATATAGAAATACTGAGAAATCTGGTACTGATCATTAAAAAGGAGACATTTCAGCTGTTCCAAATGCTGAGGAAAGGTTTCTTCAAAGAGCATCAAGAAGCTACAAGAATTTGCAGAGCAATGGGGAACGTGCTAATCTTAAAATTCTCTTCTCTCCCGTTACTTCCAGGAAACATAAGCACATGGGCTGAGATGGCATGTAAAAGCTGCATAGAGAGTGAGGAACCACTATGTGGGTCAAAGATAGGTTAACACTTCCTCAAAGGAGTAACATAGTTCCTTGTAGCCTGTATGACTAGAGTAAAATGTTTTGGGTATCCTTCTCCAAGCTTCTCACAGTGGTTTGATTGAATTTTGGTCAAGTCGTCCAGACAAAAACGACGTAACTGAGACATTTTGCGGTTGGAGTCATTGTTTCTTTGCATCCATGTGTGCCCAAGTTTGAACATCCTGTCTAATGCTTGATATGTTACTTCACTATTTCCAGTAAAATTTTTTGTCGTCAAACTGAGACAGAACCTGCCTGTTTCCTGAAGATGGCTGGAGATTCTCCTGGTGTTCATACTTGCATTTAAGTGGTTGAACATATTAACCTGACACTTTCAGGTGAATGAAAATGAAACCAGACTTCTCTACCTGAAACTTTGGAAGAGTTTTGTGTTTTTTCACGTCGGTCAAGGCGATGTTTTTGAGGTGCTGTCATAAAATGCATCTACAGGTTTTGGCTCCAATTAATACTAAACCTATAGTTATGAGGATTTTCTCTTTATTTGAAGGGATCAAAATCTTAATGTATGCAATCTTTTGAATTGAAAAAGACAAGTTTGCTTTATAAAACGAAAACACTTTGAAATTGATATGGTAATCCTAACTGACCAAAGACAGGAAGTCAGATTTAACATCAGACAGTGGTGAAAATAGGTTGTGTATGCAACCACAGACAAGTAAAAGACATATATTATGTTATGATTCATGCAGTCAGCCTGACAGTCTGGGAAATCAAGGCTACAGCGGCTTCCTACCCGTCCTTAAATTAATAAAGTCACACTGCTGATGCTGAAGGCTCACTGGTGACTTTCACGCTTTGTTGCTTGAACTCACCCTGACACACAATCACACTACCTCCCTCTCTGGAATGCCATGGCTCTTTATTGACAACTATATTCTCAGTAATCCTCTTGTTTGAACTGTGCAGTCCGTAATAACAATTCGTGACAACAAAAGGAGGCTTGGAGAAGCCAGTACACCCACTGACCTCTGAAAGCAGATTTAGAGTAAACCTGGAGTCTGGAGTGAAGGAGAAAAACAGAGGACATTTATCTATGTGGCTAATGAACCTTAGACAGCAGCTGGTGGTTTAAATTTCAACCAAAGTGGGTTGAGTGAACCATTTTATTCGACCTCAGTTTGGAGACAAGGTGAATATGTATAATAATAAAACACCTGCAAATGTTGACAAAACCTAGTCCTCTTCCTGGATTGTGATATTGAACCTGCAGTCCAACAGTCAGGATTTTAGCGCAATGCAGTAGGATGGCTTTAAGAGGTCAAGGACCCCTTTCAGAGGGAGATACAGGCACACAGAGCAATGTGGAGGCAGGTTGTTCATGTAAAGTCAGCACACATTTATCTCCATCTCTCCACGGTTCAATCAACCCTGAAATCCTTTTTAAATAGCTACACATACACACAAGCACACACACGCACACACATGCGCACACACCTACACACACATAAACAGACATGAGATAAACGCACTTGCTGGGCAAAACTGTGGCCTTTCCTCTTTCCTCCTTCTGTGTTGATAGTAAACAAACTGGGTGAAATAATGTTTTCATGCTAAACATTTACCCTTGTCAGACAAACTGCCTGCTGAAGACACAGCGAATAACTCTAGTACTGATATAGCATGACCCCCCCTGCTGTTGCACTAAAATGAAGAGGATGCATTCTTTACTGCTTTTTCTTTTTAAAATCTCTAAGATATTCAACATTGCTGTGCTCCTATGAAGGTTTAACCAGCATAATACTTATGAAAAGGACCAAACTTTTGCTGTAATCATCCACAGTAGATAATGGACCTAAATAGTAAAATGTACTTTATTACAGGTCCTCTCAATTCACATAAGTTTGTAATTTATTATACTGGTAAATGGCTTACTCCACTCTGCTGGGAAAGAAAAACTTCCATTACTTCAGTAACAAAGCATCTTTCTAACTGTGAGCCGAGTGACTTATACTCATTTTACTGCTTTTGCCATCAATCAGCCTGTACTGTCCCATCGTTATGAGCAGGGACAATCTTTCCAGTTAACCTTGTCCCTGCGCTGGCCCACCTCAGGACGCAGTTTCACAGATGGCCTCAGGAGGAGGCAGCGCCTGGCTTTACTACAGACACATTTCCATGAACTCAAGTTCTAGAAGTATCCGTCTGGTACCAGAATATATTATGGAGAACATCTCAGATTACACAGCACACACACGCAGTCTCACTTACTTCTTGAAATACATGCATGCTTTCTCCCGTAAGCATGACTGCTACTGACCTGTTGAGTCTAATGACTAAGGCTAAACCCAGTGTTATCTAGCAATTCCTTCCTTTGCATCCCAAGTAATGAAACTGGTTACAAACCCCTTGTGCAAGAGTCGTAATTTAATTGTGACTTTTGATATATTTTTGTGCAAATGTTTCTTTCTTCTGAGGAAAAAGACGGGCTTTCACTAAATCAAGTACAACTGTTGTTAAAGAAATAACATTTTATCCCCGCGTTGATTGGATTCATTCTGATTTTCAGTATATTTATTTGAAACTGGATCAATAAGAAGGTATGGGTACAGTGACGATTTCTTTTACAGCGTCAAACCTGACGTCAATATGAATCAAAAGTACTTTTATTTCTGCTCCAAAGTTGAACATAAATTTTGATGTTAGAGCCATAATAAAAAATTACCAGAGCCTCGATCAGATCTAAAGTTGCTTGTTTCAGCAGCTCATAAAATTACACTTTAATAGCTGATCATCAGTAATCTCCTTTATAAAAGCAGAAGCTTTGAAAGTTTGCCAGTGCTGAGCGGCCAGGAGCTTGATTTTCTATTTGTAGAAAAAAAAAAAAAAAACTATTTACGTTTACAACATGTAACCTGTTGCAAACCAAAATGAGACTTATTCAAATTCACAGGCCAAAGAAATGCCCAACTGATTTATTTATCTTCATGACCCAGAGAATTTGTGGAGTAAAGTAGTACCTGAATAGAAAGTGTTGATTTTCAGAAGCTCCTTCTCACAGTTCTGGAAAAACCTCTCCTCAAACTTAGCGTAGTATCGCTTCACTGTGTCTTCATCTGTGACTGGAACAAAAAGCAAAAAACAAGCAGACAGAAGGTTATTGACTTTTTTACAAACAAGTATGTGTAAGAGACTATAACATTTCATAGTCCATCCATAGCTTTCACACAACACAGGTGGGAAAGCTTAGTTTATATTAAGCTGAGAGGCGCTGAAGGATGAAACCTTATTAAGACCTTTTGAAAAGGATGAGATGAGATGTGATGAGAAGTAGACATCTAATGTGATGGTGTTTTACACTATATGTCTGTACAAGAACCATTCAAGCCTTACATCACCAATTGCATATCCAAATGTCAGATGGAGTAGTGTAAAGCATCTTGCCAATAAACTGTATAGCAGTGGAGACATTCTAGTCAATACAAATTGACTAGAAATTTTGTACTATTTTATGCTCTAAAGTTTGTGGGGACTGTGTACTTACAACCCCTTCCTTTTCCAAGACATTTGTGGATAAAGTAAGGTCCACAAACTTGTGGATGAGTGAGTTTGGGGTAAAAAGGTCTCCACTGTCCTGCACAAAGTCCCAACTTCATCCAAACAAAACACTTTTTGGATGAATTAGAGGTGAAACTGAGAGCCAGATATTCTTATCCAACATCAGTGTCTGACCTCACAAATGCACTTTTAGGATGACTGTCAGAAATAAGCACACTTATAAACTTATCAGAAAGAGGTAAAACTGAACATTTTACAGATTAAGAACGGGAACCCACTGGTGTTCAAATGTAAATGAAGGCAGATTAGCTAATACCTTTTAATATTAATACTTTGAAGTTCTCCAACTGCAATACAACTACTGTTGCTACATTTGGCCATGCCATCTGTACCACTATATTAATAGAACATTAAACATCCAAAATGGGATAGAGTTGAGCTAGTAACTCGTTTTGCTTTCGAGGCATTCATTAATGATTAGGTGACTTAAATAGCTAATCCTTCTGTAACTCTGAGAATTCCTTTAAGAGTTCAGGAAACCTCAGGCAAACAGACTTTCATTCAAGTCTGAATTAGACCTACAGCTTCTTCCTGCCTCTCCATGGCTGAATAAACCCTCCTATCTTTTTCAGGACATGCCAATTCAATCAGTATTGATGCGCTGTCTCAAACAATTCTCTGCCTCATTCACAGCAGGCTACCCAACACCTGACAGAGCTCAACATGCAGCCAAAGGAAAGTGACTGTAAAATAGGCCCTTTCCCCTTTTTGTTTTCCAATTAGTTCCCTCCATTTTTTTTTTAAGCAGCCTTCCAATCAGCAAATGTTTTATCATAAATAACATACTGAGTAATAATTATAAACCTACTCAGAGTTTTTGATACCAAATCATAATCAGTCCAGAGTTTTATTCAAAATTAAAATATTCACTCAAAACACAAAAAGACGCTATTTGATTTTAAGTGAGCAAATAGTAAAATATTTACTTATCAACAGAACATATCACACAAAGTAATCCTAAACTACACAAATATATTGAGATAATTTTTTTAAATAAATGTTAACATCTCAATTATCCAACAGTGAAGATTTAAATGCTGTTGTACGCACAGGTGCTAATTAAAAAGGAATTCTGTATTTTATTGATTTAAGTAGTCAAATAATCATTCTAAGGAAAAACAATACCGTACATTGTAAAGGTCAGTTCAGTGTGCAGTTTGAAACTACTCTCTAGTTCAGGACTACAAACCTGTAAGGAGCTTAAAAATGTTCTCGGAACAAAGACAAAAGTCTATAAAAAGCTGAGATAAATGTTAATTCTGATATGTCCAATACTAACTGATTAAAATCTTAATGCTCATTTTCACAATTTATTTTTCTAACTCTAAATATCAGTTTACAGATGTATTCTTCAGTATGACACAGCTACACAGGTGCATTTGGTGCTTTGCAGCCCCTGAGGATCTGCTCTCTGCCACCCTGCATGTCAGGCTGTTTCAGGTGGCTGGATGGATGACGGCATGGAGGGAGCCACATTTATACTTCTAAACGATTGGCCAGCAAACATTAGCTGTTTCAGCAAAGTGATCGAGCACCTAGCTGGCCAGTGCAGCCTGACACAATGACTGATGGGCTAATACACCACTTTGGTCAGACCTGCAGGCAACAAGCATACGGTGAGGTAATTCAAAGTAAAAAGGTTACACGGCTAATGAAAACCCTGAAACAACAGTGAAGCATGAGGCGTGGAATAAGAGGCAGAGAAAAGTGGAACATTAAAAATCTATACCAAACATTGCAATTAAAGTAACTGTGTTAGAGGAACTACAAAACGATTCACTCAACTGACTATTCCAGGTGAGTAATCAAGTTTAGCTCATTGCTGTTGAAAAATGCTGAAGTGAAGCTTTGGTTTTGGGCCACCTTTTTACTCAATTGTTCCTTTAAAGTTCCCAGAAAACAGACTTTATTAAAGCTCTGCTTTGTTTAGGTTTCTTTTTTTTTTTAAGTTGGACAGTACAATTGTGTGCTTTAGTTTCATACAAAAATGCTCTGAATGGGTAAAAGTTTAATTTACGGCTTGTACACATGCCTTACTGAACCGTATGGGCTCTAACAAAATTCTTCGGTATGAATACATGTAGCATTGCTAGATTGCTGGCACACTTAGGAATACATCAGTACCATTACTGAGACACAGAATGTGCCCACATCTCTTTGTTTTAATAAAATTATATTTGTATGATATTTGTGAGTCCAATGAGAACAATGAAGGTGACAGTTTATCTACGATTCCACCCCTACTTCTTTGTTTTCAATTAAACCTCACTGACAAATTATTAGAGCATCCATATTGATGCACTTCTTCTAAACCTCACACTCCTTATGCTTACAAACAGAAAGATCTAAACCTCATTAGCGTAAACTCTGTACATTTTGGAGAAGGAGTCAGCATTTTGGTTTCCTTCCCAAAGGTAATTCGACATGTAGACTGCGGAGGGAGAGTCTCTGTCATGTCAAACAGCATGGTTTCTCATTATCTCTTATCTGGAGAAATGATGGCAGAGACAACATTCACAAGTTCAGCAATCTTCGCAAAATGATAAGGAACAATACCCAGCAGAAACTTAAACAAGAAATATAGCATTTTATAGACTTCTGCATGATACGGTAATAATTTTCAACACTATTCTGAGATGTAAATGACATTCTTGGCTGTCTGCAGAAGGATAGTTGCAGCCAAACTGACTTTCAGACAGCAGAGCAACAAAGAGGAACCCTGCAGCATTTCCTCCAGCCACTGTTTAAAGGTAATGGAAACTCTAGTCTTGCATGTGTGTGACAGAAAGATTTAATACAGCAGTCGGGAATAAACAGCCTGTTTCTATAGGAGTGTGTAATTCCAGCATTATAACTACTGATTTATAAAGAATATATTTCATCCAGATTAACAAAGACAAAACATTAATATGTTGTAATTATATTTACCAACATTTAATGACTATAATATACAGACACACGACTACAGGGCCCATTTTGTCTCACTTCTAAACAGGCTGATAAATTATTCAGGTGATTTTTTATTGCTGAAAACCTTTATTGTTTAAAAGTAAAATCTGGGGATTTTGTTTTTCCATCGCTTGCAAAATTAACAGAAAGTTTAGAGAGTTTGAAAAACTAAATCATAGATTAAAAAATACTAACATTTTGGGGGGAAAAAAGTCAACCTAATTCAACCCATAATTTTATACATATACAGCATGAGTAACGAAAATTATACTTGTTGTGCTCAAGGTCACAATGTTTAAACTGTGCATAATGTCTGATAGGAATGCAGACGAAATATAATAAAAACA
Source organism: Poecilia formosa (assembly GCF_000485575.1). NCBI lineage: Eukaryota > Metazoa > Chordata > Actinopteri > Cyprinodontiformes > Poeciliidae > Poecilia > Poecilia formosa. The sequence continues at coordinate 1,325,997 of NW_006799991.1, read as the reverse complement.
GGACCACATGTGACATCAAGAAGGTGAAACTCTGCATCATTAAAAACCAGATATTTGGAGAAAAAATGCATTACACACATTGGAGTATGTTGTGCTTATTTGGGAGCTTCACTTTTTTTTCAGACAAAGAATTGTGCTGGTAGCTAGAAAAACAACTCTTGACCTACAGTATTCCCAGAGCGGCTTGTAGACGGCAGCCTCCCTCTCTCCGCTAACCCCTTCTTCTGTAGATTGTATAAATAAATGATGAGACAGCTTCCCCAGAACCCACTCCACTCACCCCCGAAACAGTTCACTCACACAGACACTCACACAGACACTCACACACACACACACACGCACACACACTCCCCACCCCCCAGCTTTTTATATTCCTATACAGGCGTATAGGACGCCTGTATAGACTTGATATTAAGAACTCAAAAGATAAAACAGAGCAACCTTCCTGTACTGCATTTAGCCTTCCTGTTATCTGCTGAAATATTTTTCTTTCTCTAATTCTCAGAAATGTCTCGACCGGCATGTAAAAAAATAAATAAATAAAACATTCCTTTAAAATAGCTTTGTCTGACTTCATCTTTTAAAGCTCACAGATACTGAAATAGTTCACTTTGAGTCTTCTCAACAACATTCATACAATATCTTGTCAGTAAGATCTGGTAGCAGGTAAGCATCATACTGTTCAGAAAAAGATCTTCAGTTTCTGTCTGACTGGTCAGGTCAGGTCAACCACCATATAAAACCACCAACCTTTAAACCTGCTGACCAGGAGAAGGATTTGGAGACAAACTGGACAAATCCGAACTTCAATATGGTTAATTTTTCATTTGTAAAGTTCCTGTAATGATATTTTTAATTTTGCTTTTACCATTAATGAAAATGTATGCTTCATTAAAATCTCAAATGTAATCTTTCATTACACTAGAGGGTGAACACAGGATGTATTTCTTTACAGTCCGGTAAAACAGTTATACACATGAGAACACCCTACGCAAATTGTATGTCCCTGATTTTAAGGCCTATTAATCCCATTTAATGACACCTCTCAGATAACATTATTCTCAGGGGAAGCGAGCAGGCCATTACAGTATGATTGTTGCTCTAGAAGATGCTGTTATCTCCCCCCTGCAAGCCCACAGGTGTTAAATCACAGGGAAAGACAAACTGAGCTATAAAAGAGAATAGGATTGACTTCATTCGGGCCTGATATTAATCTAGAGGGACCAAAGACCTGAATGTAGGAAAATAAACTGGATCTCCTCCACTGGCAGGCTTTAAGGAAGTGAATGCAACACGAATACCAGCCCCCAGCCGCCCCCCTTCCCTCCATCACGCCTGTTTTTCTCACTTATTCCCATTCAGCCCTCCAGCCACAATTAATTCTACCAATCATCTCTCTCATCGAGGCCAGGGGAGCATTAAGAATGCACACTCTCTGGGCTAGGATGCCAGCCAAACATGACCGGAGGCAGGATGTGAAGAGCCACTGTTGATCCCAATACATTGTATACTATTTGTACAACAAGAATGCAAGCAAAGCAGTTTGAAGAAAACTGAACTAAGAAGAGATATCAAATAGTGAACAGTATCCTATGTCCAACATATTCAGAGAGGAGCTAAATATATTTGTTTTGCTAGTTGTGTTGGCGGATGAGCGAACGAGCGAAAGGGAAAGAACATAAGAGACACATGGGATGGGCAAATTACCAGCAGCCGTTTGAATAAAAAGGAGTAGAGGCATGAGGCCAGATGGGGTGTGAGATTATCATAGGAACCACAGGGAAAAGACCCAACACCCAAACACACTGGAAAATTATATAAGAGTCTAGCAGACAGAGAGAAGGTGGAATACAAGCGGAAATGTGATACAGGAAGAGACAGAGACAAAAGTTGTAACTGGATGGAGAGAATTTCAAATCACTGCACAAGTTCAGATGTTGGTAGACATGGTGGAACCTGAAAAGTATAGGCAAGCAAAGGAATATCAACCAAACGCTAGATTACATTAAGACTAATCTCATTTGAAGAATATGATACAAACAACTGCCTTTATGTAAAATAACCACATGTTGTAAAAAAAAAACCTGTTTGTTATTTTTAATTTATCAGATGACGGACTCCTTGACTATTTTTACATTTCGGGGAAAAAAACAGGTATGAACACAATTTAATGTCTTGTTGCCCATGCAAAGCTCATGGATTTTCTATTAAATATCCTCAAAATTAAAGATGCAACAATCAGAATTATGTCTGATCTCTTTGTTTTTTTTTTGGAAAGGTTTGATCATCCTATAGAGTTTTAAACAAATCATGTCTTTGGGAACTATAAAATACAAAAAGCCATGAGGACAGAAATTAAAATATTTTGTCTAGCCTTCTTGCCATTATTATTTATATTAGGAACAATAGTAATGCCACATTGTGTGTATGAGAAAAGAATAGTTGTAAAGAGTATTACTGCATGTTTCACTAAGTTTAATTGAAGACTAAATTTAAGATCTATGTGGATTATTTCTTATAATCCACATAGATCTTCACTGCTTTGCTGATTTTACATGTAGATTTGTCAATTTTAGCTCAGTTTCATTGTGGTAACTAACGGCAGGCTTAAGAAAGTTACTGATGTCCTTATTTTCAAGCCCAACCTTTTTAAATGTACACTTTCTTATAAAGAAAGACCTGCAAACAACTAATTATTAATGACAAAATTCTCCATTTTAATAGAAAGATAACTCAAAAGATAAGACAGAGCAACCTTCCTGTATTTAGCCTTCCTGTTATCTGCTGAAGTATTTTTTTTCCTCTAATTCTCAGAAATGTGTCAGCATGTAAAAAAAATACATTCCTTTAAACAGCTTTCTCTGACTTCATCTTTTAAAGCTTACAGAAACTGAAATAGTTCACTTTGAGTCTTCTCAACAACATCTTGTCAGTAAGATCTGGTAGCATCATTTGTTTACTGTTCAAAAAAAGATCTTCAGTTTGGGTCTGACTAGTCACTGGTCAGGTCAAACAAGCTGAAAATTGTTCAGTCAACATTTAATTTATTGGTGTTTCTTCTGTCAAATTTCTTCTGTTGCTGTTGACATAGACTCAGTAAATCAGCAAATAATAATGAAAGGCAAGGGGAAATAAACTGGAGTCGTGGTACTGTAAAAATGTCTCGAAAAGCATCTCCTAAAATTGCTTCCTCATTCAGAATAATGGAGCTGAATACATATAAAAAATGGAAATGTTTTCTCTCTGCAGCAATTACCCAAATAAGAGCTCAAATAAAGTTCCTACAATTACTCTAACAGGCAAAGTTCCTGAGAGCAACATTAAAATGGGTCATGTTTTTCAAAGGCTGGTTTTCTCCATAATGTCTCCTGCAAAACAATACATGACAACCGAGTTACAGAGGACAGAATGCTGAGTGTGTCTGTCTTTTCAAACCACATCTCATTAAGATTTCCCTTATCATTTCTAAGCTTCAATATACAGACTCTGCAGACTGGGGAAAGAGGTCTGTTAAACTCAAAATGGACACACATTTAGGGCAGCATCCTACTGAAACATAGAGCACTGTGGTTGAAACTTTATGAAAGCCTAAATGTGCAGGGGTTCAAAGTGAAGAGAAGGTTAAATAGATATATAAGAGAATAGGAATAAAGTTGGGATGGAAGTAAGCTGACAGAGGACAGAAATGGACCATGCAATGTAAGATTCAAACAAATGGCACAGCATAGATGAAGAAATGAAAGTTAATTACTGCCTCCAACAACTTCTGAGGAAAGGAAAACACCAAAGTCCCTCTGTGCATCGTCTGAATCGCTCTCCTCCATTTTGTTTTTTATCAGTTTCTTTCTTTTTCTTTCTCCTTTCTTCTCAGCTGCTCCTTAATTTCCAAAGCTGCTGCTGTGAAGTTTTATCTCTGACAGACAGAACGAGGGGAAAGTTTGGCCCAGACCTTTCTCTCTCTCCCCTCCCAGCACTGAACAGGGCCTTGAAGATCTGAACCGTTTTTTCTGAGACTCTCACCGACTTCCTGCATCTCTCTCCAGGTAGATACGGACTGAATGAAAAAGGCAAACCGATAACAGTTTGAAATAAATTCTGATTCATCTCATTCACTGAAACGATCACCAGGACATTTTAGCTTCAGTCACATCTCTCAAACTTTGTCAGACAATCTGCGCCCGTGAAATCTAGAACATTAAAATATATAAGCAATATATTCCACTGTGCAGATGTTCTGCCCTAAAGCGTTATGACACTGGAGCTGTAATATCTATTCCGATTCAACTAACTTTTGATTAGTGTGTATTATAAATGTAATTGCATCCTGAGCCACATCAGCGTTATCTCTCATAATCTGATAGTTATCATCAATTTCACATATCCTATAGTCTGCTATGACTGGCAGAAGTCTAACAAAGGATATGGGCAAGTATCAGTGTCTTAGTATGCAAACTCACATACTGCTCAGATCTCTCATAATATAATAACCAAGGAAAATCTAATTTTCTTTAACAGATCTGTTTCCAGCTGTTTTAAAGGGAAGCGTTACTGCGGAAACATTCTGTAGGAATAATATAAGCAGATACCTCTAATGTCAACCAATATTAACACCAGTAGTAAGAATATGTTTTGGCTTTCAAATAGAACAATCAGAAAATGTCATACATTTTGTTTTCATACTGTGATACAATAGAGCTTTGGTATTTTTTTCCTTAAGGTCATCATACCCTAGTTATGTTACAGCTATAAAACCTTTTGAAACCTTTTGAAAACACAGTTCTAGTATAAATGTCAGGCAGATCAAAGGTATAACAAAGACACTTATCTCTAAATTATTAGATGACATTAGTAGCACTACATTTTGCTGCTATACACTTAAGGTTTAGCCTGTTAGAAATGGGATGTTCTCCATTATCTGTCATCAAGGAGTCAGTCTCTTCAATATTCATGTGTTTAAAAGAGAAGTAAATGTTTTAAATTTGGTTAACTTACATTTGCTAACATCTGAAAGGTAGGTGTAGATTAAATAAATTACATTTTAAAAACAGTTTGGGGCTTTTGAATAACTGCAACATTAAATCTTACACTTGTGTCTTAAAAAAGCACAAGACAACTGCAGCAAAACAACAGAGAAACTTCACCATCTACTCATGGTGTAGTCTCTGGTTTTTGACTATTCCTGTTTCCCTAAATGATTAGACATCAACACTTAACTGCACGGCCCCTGCTTGCATATGTATGAGCCTGTTGTGCATTTAACCGAGGTCTGTCGTACAGGTCTTATGAATGCAAAACATCTAGCCGCTGCCACAAAATGATTTCCCTAATGCAATGAGGTGGAAAAATGAAGACAGCAGCACAGACTCAATAACCTTTGGTCAAAAAAAAGAAGAAAACCTTTCCTCATAGCTATTAACATTAACTTAATAGGTCAGTACTTGTTTCTCTCCCAAACTTAACTCCTCTGAAGAACCAAAGTAAATTAAAAAAGGAAAAAGAGTTAAAATAATCCCTTATAATCGAAAATCTAAAAGATCTAGAGTGAAATCTCTTTCAGGATTGTCCACCATCAGATTAACCCCATTAGTCAGGGCTTGTTACATGGTCATGGCTCATTAGAACAACAATAAGGTTTATGTTCTGCTCTCAGCATCAGCAAACATGACTGATATTAATCATCATCTAGTCAACAGAGATCAGAGCAAAATGAGGCTCATGCCTCATTGCAACACTTTGCTGGAAAGAGGATGGAGGACTGGAAGTGCTAATCCGTGAATTTAGCATCTCTTTTCGATCCTTCCACCTTTGTTGTCCCGTCATTACTTTCTGCTCATCTCAGAACGCTCACCTCCTTTGTGCACTGATACTCTTCTTCTCATCTTTCCTCCTCGTTGAGCTTGTTCTGCTGATCTACAGGCAGCCAAGTGGAAGAAATGACTGCAATATCCTAACTGCACTCACATGGAAAATAACAGCAAGTGAAAGATTGCAGGGGAATCAAAGTCCTGCTGAAAACTATACTGAACTACATAGCTTACTGTCGCAGTACAAAAAAAGATCTAGTTTTCTATTATCACTTGAAATATTGTAATAATTTCAACAGCAGAGCACTGGAACTGTCCAATAGAGTTGCATATCCTTACATCATCTTCTTCTGTGGTATTTTAATCTGATGGGCCAGCTGTTACACTTGCTAAATTAAGTGTCATGAGAAAATGGACATCTCAGATGAATCCATCTAATATTTACTAAAATATTAAGGGCTCTAAATTAAAACTGCCCAACTGAAATGATATATAATATTATTGAAAAGTTAATTAATTTCACTACATTCACTAAGTGAAACATGTAAAAAAAATAATCACACACTGGTTGGTTAAAGGCTTATTCTATTACTTTCTGCTTACAGCTGATGAAAACTCATCATTAAAGATTAGAATATTACAACAGGCTAAGTAAAAAAAAGACATTTTAAATACAGAAATCTAGCATTAATGAAAAGTATGTTTAATACCTACTTACGAGTTACATAAAAAAGTTACTTTTAATTTGGCAAATAAGCCTCATTGAAATGCATTTTCTAATTTACCGACTATGACTGAATCCATCCCATAGTTTTGGATTTTATAAAAAAAAAACTATAAGACTCACACTCTATATTAAATATGGAGCTTAGTGAAAACTACATTGATACTTCCAGGCATAATTTGGTTTTGCTTGCTGTAAACAAGGGACAGTAGTACTGATGGATGGAGTAAGGAAATTATTTCTTTCATAACCGAAGCATTCATTTTCACTCACTGACCCAGACAAACTTAATAAAATACACAGGCTAACATATTAGATATGGAAATTACAGCTGGAAGAGTGTTATGGTTTCTATTTTTGTTTTTATCACATTTAAATGATTCAGATCAAAATTAACACCAGTCTAACATACCCGAGGTATTTAATTTACAAATTAAGGGATTAAAACTTAACTAAACTGGCTCTAAGTGAAAATATAACTGTTTTTGTTCAGTCATATTTTAACTGTAATTATTCACACTCAGTCATATTCGATTACTCTGTGACCTGGAATAAAAAACCCCATCTCAAATAGAACCTGAGTGACAACATTGTGTTGTTTAAAAGATCACAAGAAGCATCATGTCTTCAATTACAAAAAATTACATTGACATTTGTCAGTCTGGAAAGGGTCACAAAGCCGTTTCTAAGACTTTGGGGCTCCAGTGAACCACAATGAGGTATTATCCACATGTAGAAAACATACAAACAATAATTAACCAGGCTAACAAAATTACCCTAAAAGCACACAGAACTCTTCCAGCAGGTAGTAAACAAAAACCCAGAGCATAATCTAAATAAACAAGTCTAGTCTATTTTTGAACGGTTTGAATAATTGAAAATAAACTGTTTTTTTAGAGTGATATAATCAAATTACAGATTTATATCTTCTAGAGATGTTCTGGCAAAACTTCATTACTAGTTATCTCTCTTCTGCTGTGTCAGCGTTGGCTAAACCAGTTATCAGGTTCAGGAGACAATCACTTTGTCACGTAGGTTTACGTTGTTTTCAATAGAAATTTTCTCTTGCAAAATAAAATAATTTAAAAACTACACCCTGTCTTTGTCTGGTATTAAAAAATTTGCATCTAAGAAAAACCAAACACATTTTTAAAGATACTTTTCACCGCACTGAACAATCTTGAACCTAGTTTGGTCAGGTGACAGTTAATAGGATTTTTTTTAAATTTTATTTTGCAATTTATGCATAAAACTTAATTCCTTTTTGGGGAAATTATATGCTAAATATATTAGATAAAAATACTTTCAGTTATCCAAGGAAGAAAAATCAATTCAAACACTGCAGCCAGAGCCAAAAAGGCCCTTTGGAGAAGAGCCTATTTCTGACAGCTATAATAACACACAGCTACCTTGCTGGAAGAAAATTGTTCCTCCATTTCACTGTGTAGTTGTGCATCCGTGTAGGTGTGTGTGTGTGTGTGTGTGTGTGCACACTAAAAATGGACCAATAGGCCTGAATCAGTTTGAGTAAGTATCCTGTTTCTTTCAGGAGCTGGTTGGCTGGGAGTGACATTGTCATTATCGACATCTTTTCCTGCTCCCCTGGATCCTGTAGCCATTAGCAACCAACTCCAGGAGTTGGCCTCTCCTCTGTTGCAGCCAATTGCTCTCCCATCACCGTGTGACTGTGCACACGCATGCGAATGAGCAGGTGTTCCCTATTTGTTTGTATGTGTGTTTACCCTCACATCTGTGACCCAGTGATAGTGACATGATTGGATGTGTCTGACTTGATTGTTTGATAAAATTCTATCCCACTGTTCCTAATTTATTCCCAATTTGAGATGTGTGCTTAAACAAATATTTCAGGAATCATTACATCCTCAGAGGATCAAACCAAAAAAAATAAAATAAAATTCTAATTTAGAAATAATTCACAGCAGCCATACAGGACAGAAAATAATGCACATGAAATAGGCAGTCAGCATAAAATAATCAATATGTGCTGATTAGGTCTGCTCAGTACCTTTGTACTGCAAACAACATCTCTGTGTGGCAGAGAATCAATGCTGGGATCTCCATGCGGGCTAGATGTAAATCTCAGAGAGCAGAAGGAAAAGAGCAGTACACACCAACAGACTGAAATGAGAAGGAAAAAAAAGCACTGCTCCATGACTGATGGCAAAATAAAACTAATATTGCACAACCTGTTTCCCAGAATGTGATTTAAACTGGATCTTTGTTATGAAAAGACATGAGAGAGGATCAGTTTAGATGGAGACAAGACATTGTGTGTGCTTCCTCCAGAGTCAGGCTTACAATAAGAACATCTAGAAAGCATCTGTAAAACCGACATACTCCAAGAGAAGCTTGATAGGTTAGTAAATCGACAGTTTTCATTCATATAGTTGGAAAAATACAACCATTTGCTCAAAGACAGCCCTCAAAAATATGAAATAAGGTTCACATCTCCAGCGGCTTCCTTCAAACCTTTAGGCAATCACTGACACGTTACTCAGAAACATCAGAAACCCTAACCCCAGCACAGAAACACAAAAATCCTTTTATATTGGAAATGTTTGTGTGTGTATTCTTATTTTTAACAAATCTGTTCATGTATTTAAGTTATTTGAAAAAGAAATAATTTGTTATCAGTATGTTTGATGTAATTATTACCAGAGTTATGCAAAGCCACTGTGCAATATAATGGCATAATAATCATAATTAAACTGAAATAAAACTGTCTTCCTCAATCTTAGCACATAACTCTCTGGGGATTTTTTTTTTTTAGCAAACTGAGATGTTTATAAATAAAACAAGATTCTTCACATTTTATTACAACAGCAATTTTTTTTTCACTTTTTCCTTCTTGTTAAAGAATAACAAATATGCAAACATAAAGCATGCAATTAAGAATAATTACAAGGAAAATACACATCAAGATAACCATGGGAACCAGTCATGTGACAGATCACAGAGTTTGCCCATGGGGATGTAAGCGTGCTTGTGAAAAGCTTGTGTGGGAGAAAGAGAACATATATTATAGCTACATCACTGGCTGGAGCATGAGAATAATCAAGCTGGTAATATATGCAGGGTGGGCTGATGGAGGAAGGTCCTCTGGGAGCTGTAGCTCTTTGTGTCTCTTAAACCCCTCTGGACCAGGACAACCTCTCCTTCTAACCCCCTCATCATCATCTTCCCGCCCCCCATTACCAATTATGGTCCTAGCTTCTAGCCTTCCTTCCAAAACACAGCATCTAAGCGGTTCAAACAAAACCTCCCTACTTGTCCGTACACACCTGTGTGTTTGCTGAGTGACCCCTCCCTTTCATGATGGATGCGACAGATAGTGCCCTTGTGGCTGCTGGCAGCCTCAGGAAAGCTGATGGGTTATTCATTACAGCGAGCTTCAATTGTCCTTTAAGGACCCTAAAATGCCACAGAGTAAAGCTGTGCTCAACACATGCAACCTTTATTTTGATGGATGTGGCAGTCTCAGCCTACATGGATCCACAGGTACCAGCAGCTGGAGGTGCAACAAGGCAAAAGTATGCCGATACTTGTGAAGTATAGGCGTACAGCTACTGGTCTTAAACACAAACACAGATAACAGCTTTATCTGTGTTTGTGTTTGTGTTAGCAAATTTAAACTGGGATTAGTTTAAATTTGCTAATCCCTGTGGGGCAAGGGCAATCATCCAGCAACCTATGTTAAAAAAGTGTTTGAAGGTGACCGGTAATTTGAAAATACGACTAGGTAATTATGTGTTAGTGGAAGACATTATTAACGATACCTAAACACCAACTATGAAGACTGAAAAAAAGGTAAACAAACCCAAATAAAATAAATATATATATTTTTTGCAGTTCAGTTGTTTCATCCTAATTAAAATGTCCAAAATGGTTAGATCTTTATTCGCTGAGGTTGTAAGGGTGTCGATTTGTAAAAACAGGAAGTGGTTACAACGTTCTGGTGAATAAAAAAAGACACCTAACCTTAACCTCTCAACGTGTTCACAGACTGACCATACTATGTCGCCATTGTGCTTCAAACCTTTTCACCAAAGAGACTCTTTAACCCATCTTTACTATCACTGTTACTGGTGTATAAAAAAATCTATAAATAAATAGGATAAATTATGTTTAGCCTGGTGGGGCACAGGTAAACTCTGGTGGCCCGCCAGCCCTGTAATGCCCTGGGGAAACCCTGTATTTTAACTGTGTGCATTCATTGTAAGAATCTAAATTGAGAGAAATATTAAAAGCATTAGAAATTGTCTGAATGAACACAATATTTGATTTTTAAACAGTTTCACTGGCTGTAAAATTTTTACTGTGAACAATTTTGCAAACTAGTCCAATTTTGGACTTGTTTGCATGCAAGTCCAAAATTATTCATACCCTTGACAGATTTAGGTTTAAAATAATCTTCTAATTTTACTAATGTCTTTCTCTTTATGTTATGTAACACTTATGGTATACATTATAAGGAGAAACATAATTTTGGATGTAGAACCACGATTTTAGGTGCAGTGGCCCACCCAATCTTCTGACTCAATCAAGTGTCTGAGGAAGTAGCTGCAAATTAGGAAGATGACATGGAGAATTTCCGGTCTTTAAGATCTGTAGCATCTCACCAAAAAGGATCATATTTGCCAGTGAAAACATGCAAAAAGTTGGTCAGCAAGTATAAAGAGGGGTTTGGTTGATGTAATGCAAATTTATGTTTAGTACGTTTTAAATAATTTTCAACATCCCCTTTTAATAAAATGTGTAAAACACAAAGCAATTCTTTCTCTATAAAATGGTCCTTTTAAATACTTTAATCAGATTTTGATAGATACCATTCTCATTTCCTAACAGAAATAAACTTCTTGATTAAATGAAAATATGTCTAAATGAAATGAAATGGTGCAAGTGAGAGTGAGAATTTTTTTTTTACCAGTAGACCTAAACCGTCTTACTTTACACAACTTGTTACTTTGGGCCTCTTTACTAACAGAATTGTTTATCTTTCTGCATTTTTATGTGGCTTATTTTCTTCTCAAAATAAGTGGCATTTACACTGACCTTTAAATTTTTTCTCAAAAACCAAGTTAAGTACTGATGGATTGTATCTATTGAACACTAACAGAAAAATAAATAAGAAAACGTTAAGAAAAAACAAAGCATCTGTGAATATACCTAAGAGCCTATTTAAGTGTTCATAAGTCTCACAGAACATTATTTACAAATCTATGTGTATGAAACTGGATCAAATTCAGTAAGTAAACTTAGTTCTGGTAGACCTATAGGCTTCTGGAGGGACTGCATTAACTTGTAACCATGTGTGAGGTCTGAGTTTTTGCAACATGTGTGCCTGTAGCTCTGGCATCCACAATGTGCTTTAAACAACTGTTCTGCTCGAGACCAGGAAAAGTACATGCAGTCCTCATGCAGTAGAACACATGTAAACACAAACTGTACTACAAAACAAAGAAAGGCCCATTCAGCATATTCTCCAAAATGATCACCCTGTTGTATTCACATAACCAGAGGAATAATAAACATTCACCCAGTTTAAGGGTCTTGGCCTGTATGTTGCTTTCTGCAAATCCAGACTTCAGGCGACGTGCTCTGGTAACTTCATCTGAGAGTAGGAACAGTCTGAATGACATCAGTCTGCTCAGCAGATATTTCCTACCCAGCATTTCTCCCAGCTGTTTGTTTAGTGTATTTATGAATGACCCTGCAATGGGGTAAAGGTGAAGCAGTGCCAGTGCAAAGGTCCTGTGTGGGCTGCCAGGCTAACGAGGAGTGATTATAGCGGACTTAGACCTGTGCACAATGCAGGGTTTTACAACACTTACAATGAAATATATTCTTAGAAATATCAATGAAATCAAATAAATTAAGCGTGAATTTCTGCTTTTGGTCATTATTAAAGGCAAAGAGGATAAAAGCTATCTTTTTGGGGGGTTTATTCAGGCAGCATAACAATGTTTTACTGCTTTTATGTTGCAAGAGAGAAATAAAGAAATAACAACCATTGTGTAATGTGCATCGAAACATTTAAAATTTGAAAATAAGTGGCACGCTGTAGCTTTCTTGTGTCTGGTTAATGGTCATTTGGTAAAAGAGAATACTAAATGAGTAGAAAGAAAAATGAAGGTTCTAAGCTTCTTTTGACTTTGGAGTTCAAATAATGCGGAACGATCCAAAGTTAAAACTGTGTAACACTAGGCTATTTTCTCAATTAGGGATCAATAGAAGTCTACTCAATATATTAGGCAGCCATAGACTCTTTTGGTGAACACAAAACTGTCTTGGGGAAAAAAAACTACATCAATAAATACCATACTTAGTGAAATAAGAAAACTATGGCCAGGACTCTAATGCAGGCTTTGCTCCTGCATTGGCTCCACTGCCCTTTATCATCTGTAGCATTCAGGGAATGATATTATGATTATTAGTATTCTAATGTCACTTCTATTGCCATTTAGAGGAACACCAGGGGAAAATTGATCTTCCCCTACTGCTGGCACACGTCGTTCAATATGTAGGTCTTTCTGCTCATGTAAAATCCGCAGCAACGCTGCCATGTTCATATAGCTGATGGCATACAATGAATGACAAGGACACACGAGGTGAAAGGTCAAATGTTCTTATTTGTGTTGCTGTTCACCCACTGTGGGAGAACCACATATCCAACGTAGAGATAAACACAGACACACACACACACACACACGCACACACGCACACACACATGCACATAGTCCTTCCTTTGCCCAACTGAGGCTAGATGAAAGAGCCTGTGGCTGTGTTGGAGGATGGGAGTTGAGGAGAGAGAGGATGGCTTCACACTGCATGATTGAGAGGGGGGCTGCAGAGAGCGTGGGCGACTAACAGACAGACAACAAAAGACCAGCACTACCCCGAAGTTCAAAAGAGCCCTTTCATGAGACCCCTTTACACATGCACACACAAACATGTAAGCATGCGGTACATCTATGGTCTCAGTGAATCACCTGTTATCCACTAGTGGAAAATACATTTTCACACATAGAGGGTGTAGCTGTAGATTAAGCAAAACTTAGCTGTAAAATCTTGATGAGTCTAATTGTATATTCATGAGCATTTGTAAAAATGTTGCTCCTTCTTTTAAGTAACAGGTGCATTCTCAAAAGTCTGCCTTATGGATATACTCATAAACTCTTGTTTAATTTAAACATCAACTTGATTCACACATTGCAGAAGAAAAAACAGTATTTCACCCTCTGTACAACTGTCAAAAAGATTAACTTTCTTTTCTTATTCCAAGTTAGTTAACCATAATTTAAAATAGTAATACATTACACACCCTATAAGGACGTTTTTAAAAATGAAACCAAGTTATTATTATAAAAGCACATAGAGCTATAAAAAAAAATAGGGAAACTAATTAATGGAGAGCTGCTGCATCAAAAAGGCCACAACTTACCTGCATTATTATACAGGTGACATTAACTTTGTTATCTTTTGTTAAATATCACACAAAATAATAATCTCTGATGTACAATTTTATTATGCCTTGGCAATGTCTGAAGGTAAATATTTATAAATGTTTCCTTTCATATTAATTTATCAGCCCTTTCACTTTTGGTACCATTTTCTATAAATATTTAATATTAAAAAATGAACATGCCCTCCTCAAAACCCTGCAAATATGAGCATGTTGGACAATCGCTGGATGGATGGACAGATGGACAGACAAGAAACAAACATATTTAGCTTTGAGTCAAATAAAGTAGGGCTTCAAAAATATGTTGCCCTGCAAAGCTAACCTCAGCCTTGATTCAAACAGAAGCAAAGCTACAGAGACAACAGAAAGAAGAATGTCAACACTAAATCAGGATGCAAGCTTTTGCTCTCCAGGGAAACACTGAGACTTCTTACACTGGGAGAGTCGGTGCCAAATCTGTACAGCCTCTGTAAACCCTAAGAAGGTGCCTCAGAGGAGCTATGCTGCAGCTGAACCAGAGGGCAAGATTTCTCTCAAAAAGAACAAAAACACATGCACAGCCAACAAAAACTATATCTCTACCAACACTGTCACTTGGTTGTAAAGTTTTAAAGAGCAGAGAGATATTGTGGAACAGAAGTAGGAGATTCAAAAATATTTCCATTTCCATTCAAAACTTAAAAATTGTATCTTTTTTTTTTTTTTTTTGTTAAACCGTCACAATTTTTCCAAAATCATTACAAAATTTAAAACTATAGAAAACATAAGGACAGAAGTGGAGGCAGGCCATTCTTCAACAAAGCAGGACGGATTATTATCAATAGAACTTAAGCGCTGAAAGCTGAAAGCATTGAGTTTGGAGCTGTTCAGCTTGCAATGATTGATCTGCAAAAACACTTTCGTTTCGACAGAATTTACATAATTGTAGCACTTATCGCGCCATCACTGGGAAAGTGAGTGGTACCCCGCCCAGTGAGAGAACAGTTGTCAAGGCAACTGAGGAAAGGGTTCAACGGGAGCGTGTCAGTGGCCTTCAGAGACAATCAGCGAGGGAGTGGCTAAGGTAACGGAGGTAGCAACAGCAATGTCAACACCAGAGGCTGAGGCCTTCAGGCTTTTTTCCCCCATAAAGGCCAAAGTGCAGGAAGGTTTAGTTGTATATGCAGGAAACTAAAACACATTCATTGACACAAAATATGTAAACAGGTGTGAAGCACAAAGGTGTTCAATTGGCTCTCAGAGAAGTCCTAATGAAGTTATTAACTCGAGTTCAGCTAAGAAGGACCATCTGTTGTAGGCCTGTTTATGCTCCAGCGGCCACTCTGCTGACCGCTGAGTGTATTAGGTTTAATGGGCTAATTAACTTTGTGTATTTGCACATAAATAACAGTGGATCTCTCACATCAATCTCTGTGTCTTTCTATGTCAGAATTATAACAAGTCTTTTAGTCTCAAAGTCTTGTAAAATCTCTCTATTTTTAAGTTAGAAATAAGTCTGTAAAGAACTGAAGAGCATCTGATGATTGTTGCAGAACAGCAATGTGACTGCAATACAAATCAGTAGCATAAGAAACAC
The DNA here is from genome assembly GCF_000485575.1 of Poecilia formosa. Taxonomy (NCBI): domain Eukaryota; kingdom Metazoa; phylum Chordata; class Actinopteri; order Cyprinodontiformes; family Poeciliidae; genus Poecilia; species Poecilia formosa. The sequence continues at coordinate 1,310,410 of NW_006799991.1, read as the reverse complement.
ACACAGTGTGGCAGCAATCTGTGGCCAAGCACTCGGAGAGAAAAACCAATGCCTTCCTTGGAGGGCACACACACACGCCGACTGTAGTGAGGTGGCAGGAACTGGGACACAAACAAAAACAGACCACAAGTGTACAGGAGAATGTGCAGTCATGAGTTTTTATGTCTGGCCACCAAGAATAACAAATTAGTAGGCAGTCTGTTGGGCCCACAGTCTGGAGTCCAGCCAGAGTATGCATAGTTTAAAGAGATAATGATCTCAGGTCTGAAAGCTCATGCAGGTCTTTAACTTTTAATATAGTCCTGGTGTCCTTATTCTGTTTGGATGATCTCAGATGAAAACTTTTTTGCTGTCTCATTGATTTAATAAGCCGCCTGAAAGAGATGTGGTTTGAAAATAGTCACTCTGATTATGTTTCTACAAATGGTGGGGAGCTTCAACACAGCAGACTCAGACATGATGACACCAATATGTGCTTACATGCCACAATGCAGGCTGACAGGTTCCAGCAGTTTGAAGTCTCAGCTTAAACAGTGCTTCCAAAACAGAAGTAATTTCAGATTTAGTTCTACCTTTTCCTTTCCATTATTTATACTGTCTGACGTAAGAGGTCACGTTGGCATGGAGTGACTTCTATTTCCAAAACAGAGTGGCGTGACTTAGATTGAGTCAACTAAGGACAGAGGGACTAAAATTTACAAATCATTTCCAATATTTATTTTTAATTAGTCAATTTGTACATCTAACACTAACAGAGACTATAGATTTGTTTGACTGCAACTAGTAACAATGTTTTTATAATTTAGCAACAATATAAGTTTAGCTGTGCCACCTGCTGCATCCTTTAGGTCCTTATATGACCCTAAAGTTTACAGGCTCACTAGAGTTGTACAATATTGAATTGCAATATTGTAAATATTGTAGTGCTGATGACAACTACACTATATCCACATTCTGTCTGTCTGTCTGTCTGTCTGTCTGTCTGTCTGTCTGTCTGTCTGTCTGTCTTTTTTCTTTCTTACCTCAGTTACTAAAATCTATGTCAGGTCAGGGAAATAAATCTAAATCTATCCAACCAAATGTAATATTTTCATGCAGTATTTTCATGTTTGTACTGGCAAAAAACAAAAACTGCTGGGACTTTTTAAGTTAAATAAGTTCACTGACAGCCATGAAAGTAAAGTTTCTCAATTCCAGCACTAAAAATTTAATTCAAGAATGTGAGTCTGAAGATGTTTGTGACTTTCCATTTCCTGACAACTGCAGAAGCAGCATTGCTCAAAGTGGAGGCTGTATTACAATAAAAATATGGAAGCTAAGGACCCTGACATCGAAACAGCTCAAAGAACAAAATTGTTTAGAATCCTTGGAGAATAAGTAGAAAGCAAAAAGGTTGTGAGTTTGTAATGCCTTTAGTCAAGGAGAAAAAAAAAACATTTCTCTATTATTAGCCCACTTGTCACAGAAAAAAGAAACTGATGCTGGAATTAAAATCATTACTACTACAAAAAAATTGTACTCTTATTGGTTCACTGTTGTGTTTTCTCATCACTGAACTGTATTTTTTTTTTTCTTTAAACCACAACACTGAACATGAGGGAAAAAAAGATGTGATTCATGGAATGGCACATATCCACAGCACAGACTGATAAAGAAATCTTCAGCAGAATCAACAGATTGACACATTCCTCTGCAGAGCATTTATGCTGTCTGTCATTTTGCCAAGGCCACTAGCACAGAGAGGGATGGCTGTTTCCAGGCAACTGGGCAGCAAGCGTCAGTAGCCTGTATCCAAGTCTAGCCACAACTAACCAATCGCAAGCCTCAATTTCCACTTTAGCCAATCATAACTGGTGTCAAGCAGCCGCTGTTCAACAGGGCACAATTATCACATCCAACTAACTCATTATACACCTGATTGTTAGCAGATCTAAGTACTTACAACTCTCAACAGAGTACCTCTAAAGGTGCTAGGAGACTAAATGAATCTGTGTATGAAGCATTAATTACAGAACCTTTTTCTACAGTGATTAAGTACCCACAGTTTTGTGCTAAACAATAATATTTAAACTCTGCTATTAAACTGTTATTTTAAAATATTAGAATATTTTATGTCTTTTAACACATGGATATGCCACAGGGCTGCAACATATTAGAAAGATAAAGTTGGAATATTATTGTTGAGTATTATGATGACCGTACAATACTGATGGTGATTAACTCACATTTCCCCGTCTTTCTCTTATTTCCATCATCACATTAGCCCTATCACTTCCTTGAGCTTTATCATCTTTGTCACTAAAATCTGTAACAAATATAATAAAGGGTAGCAGAGCTTTCATTGCCACCAAATATTGCATTGAAGGAGCTTTTACAATTAGGACACTGGACACATTGAAACTGCGCTAACATTTGTGATTCGATATATTACGCAGCTTGACTATATAGCAATATGCTGCAACCTGCATTTAAGCTTAATCTAGATCTGAAAGATTTAAGCACGAGTCTCTCCAGAGTAAAACATCACTTTCCTTAGTTTGGTTTGTATTTGTGCATGTAATGATAATAAATGTTACACGGTTTGTGTTTGAACCAGTTTGTGTTCAACACAGTTACTTTCTTCTCCACTGTCTACAAGCATCGGCTCCCTCTCTCTGACAGACATAAGTTTGGCAGGGCAATCTGTTATCCTAACTGTGGCTGACATTTCCTGTGATGCTCAGTTCTCTCTTTGCGTTTGATCCTGTAGGTACAGAGGAAGTAGAGCCTTCAGGGACAACGCATCTGCTTTTTCTCATTCTCTCTGTCTCTTATCTTCAACATAGCTGCAAAACAATACAAATATTACAAGTACACACGTTGGGAAATATGTTTGTAACTGCAGTGTTGTTCTACATTTGTTTTCCTCTTTTCTCTGAAAAGGTTTCCAATTTTTACTCTGAATGGACTCCTGGTGGACTCTAGTGAGATTGTGCAGACATATTTTGAATTAAATTATTCATAATAACAGGACAACAAGAGTATAGGAATAAATTATATATTTGTATCATCTTGGTTGATGTCAATAACATGCTAAGGTTTAAGATTTAACTTTTTTTAGAGAGTTTGGGTCAAAATCAAGAGCAAAATTGTATTCTAAAAAAACAAATGTCAAACCATCTAAAAAAAAAACAGAATATGTTTTCACTTTAATCTAAAACACACCTTTATGAAACAAATGTAACTTCTTCAAAATTGTATACTCCAGATTTTTACTGTTCATCATTTATGCTAAACACAAAAGAGAACAAACAATACTTCTAAAACAAAGTTGACTCCTTTAAAATTCCTCCTATGTTTATATTAAATAATCAAAAGACAATATGCTTTGTTAAGATTTAGAGGATCTGCTGTATAAAATACCGGCTCTGCTTATTGCTGTAGCTTAGGCTCAGATCTATCAGGACTGGGGTAAAAACATTGTTTTAGACACACAGAAGAAATAATAGGAAGAAATGTATGTGGGTCTCAGCCAGGTGTGTGTGTTTGTGAGTGTTCACTTACACTATTATTAGTGTGTGAGCTCCTGTGTCACTGGGGTTTATAGACAGAAGCCACAGGACTCATAAAAACAGATAAGTGTTGTGTCAATAGTCCAAACTGAGGTCATTAATCTAAGCAGAACAAGAGAACAGGCTTTTCTACTATAACCATGACAAATGCTGAGAGAGTGCACAGCAGCTGTAGATTAAATCTGCTGTCCGTTTCCCTACAGGGTGGCTATGCCAATAACAGAAAGAGTCAGGGAACTAACATTATATTCCCGTCACACTATTGCCTATCTGTCTTTTGCTTAAATGGTGTAGGAAACGCGTGTGACAGTAACATAATGCAATATCAGCTTTTAATAAATTTGACATTGTAACATGTAACATATGCATCGTTTTTCTACCACCGATATTTTAGATATGCTGCTGTACTGCAATTTTCTCATGTCATGTAACACACGTGCACCACTCCAACACAATCGATGCAACTGCAACTGAAACATTGTAGCAATGACCCGATAACATCATTGTTGAATCTCACAGTATATACTAAGCACTGTAGGAAACTGTAAATAAATCTGACAGAGTCCCTTACTGCTTGATTAGCTAACTAAGAATTTAAATTTCATTCCCAGATCCTTTTACAAGGAAATTATAATTAAATGACACAGCAATGCCACAGAAAAGTAACATGCCAGTCACAATAAAGCAGAACACTGAATTCCTCACCACACATGTTTTAGAAGGGGATTGAATAAAAAACTAACTTTCTTCAAACATGTGAGGGGAAACAATCCTTCATTTCCTTATGCTTAGGAGGGAGGAACACAACACATAAAATCACAAGATGTGCAACATCACAACTGTAAAGGGTTGCCTGGATGAAAAAGTGAGGAGATTAATATGTCTCAAGTGAAATGCATTCACACTACGCATTCCAATAATACATTTGCCCAGTTGGTTACTTCCCTTGATGCCCAAACCCTTTTAGATTGTAGCAGCAGAGAAGGAGAGTGGTGAAAATATCTTGATGACAAAATAAAGGTTACTAGTTGTAAGCTGAACAATGTCGTTTTCTTAATGTTCTTCATATGAGAGTAAATGTAAAATGTGGACACTATTCATAATTGTTTAGGTGTGTATGTCTGGTCAGCTTGGTGTAATTAAACCAAGGTGTGTGAACGTTGTATAAAGATGTCCCTCCCAGTCACCATGCCACTTTCCCAACAGCAGCTGCAGTTTCTCGATAAGAGTCGCACATACACACTGATATATTCTCACACAGACATATTTCTGTAACATGGCAGCTATTTAAAAGCTAGAGGATAAATCTAGATGAAACAAGGCCGTTTCCTATGAACACATTTTGTCCAATCTGAAAAATCCTCCGTCAGGCAGGGCTGGTCCACCTGCCAAGGTCACCTCGAATCCATTTTACTATCAGCAAAGTCCAGTTTTAAGTGTAAAGTCCCACTGATGACAATGTAAATAGACTTAGTGAATGACTAAGGAAGTGATGGGGAAACAGTTGAGGCAAGGAAACTGTCAGATACAAAACACAGGAAAAAAAAAAGTGATTGTTGTAAACACAGAAAATAAATATTACGAGTTGAAAATGGCATGAAAGAAAAAAAAACCTCAAAAATAAAGAAGTACTATTGGGTGTCTAGTATAGTCTTTCTTAATACAGCACAACCACTCCGTTTCAAATCATGCTTTACTCAGTGGTTTTCAAACTCGATGCATTATTTGAAAGTACTAAGCTTTGTTAAATGTTTATAGTTAGAGAGATCTCAATATAAAACAACGTGCTTAAATTCTCTTCCTTACAAACCGTCCTGCTTACCAGGCACCAACTGATTCAAAGCATAAGATACAAAAACTATTGACAAGTCAACAAAAGACTCCCACACAATGTATTATTTTGTAACCGGTGCTCTTGAGTGCTGAATAGTGATCGTATTTACTATGAAAAGAAAGTCAAATCAAAAAGCAGGATTCATAAACAATGAATACTTTGTGTTTACCAAATATTTTTCATTTAAAGGAAGGATTTAAAAGCATGATATATCCACTTTAAGAAAGATTTCAGTTAGTTATTGAAAACCTCACACACAGACACACACAAAAAAAACTTCTAAATTGTCTCTATTAGCTTCAAACGCTGTAACAATCATTCTTGAATTATGATCAGGTCCTACTGGGCCACACTTTGGACATTCCTGTCCTAAAGAATTCACAGGGAATCTACTGTTTTAGAAATCCTAGTAACACCAGTCCCTTAATTTGGATGCTGAGGACATCATAAAGTATCACTAGTGATAATTTTGTCTTTATTTTAAAATAATAATAAACCCCCTTTATACCACCTCTTTCCCCATGCTGTCACTCCTGCTCCTATTATAAACTATTTATGACCAGTCATAGCAGTGTGGCTTGAAATAACATTTTGATTAGTGGAGGTCTACTTTGGAAAACAATGAAACCACATCATTTTCCCCAAAATGGTAGGAAACCTATTCAAAATATTTGTTTTTGAATAGTTGTGACATTTAACATTTGACTTTGATATTATTCTCAATACATGCAGAAACTCATCTGGGCCATCAGCATAAACAAAGGCAAAGTGAATAATGCATGCTGCAGAAAGTAGTACCATCAATTTTTAATTCAGTTTTGTAGACCATCTTTCTGCATTGAAGTTCTGTTTCCGTTTTTGCATTGTAATGTTAACTCTTAATTCATAAATGCTCCGTCATACTGCCCATTTTACCTTTACAGTCCTGGGAAGCAGGAAGGAATCCAATACTTAATGTTATTAGATTAGGAGCAATTTCCTGACTCAATCTGATTAGGTGGGCACTGACCTTGGGGTGGTTCAGTGTCATATCATTAACATGATTTAGAAGAGCAGGAAGCACCTTGTTTACTTTTTTCCCAAAACAATGACAGATAAAAAATACAAAACTATTTAGCACATTAGAAACAGTCTGAGTACCTTTCTGTACATGCATGCTCCAGTAGGTATAGAAAGGGGGAATGAATGTCATACTTAACCTCAATCACCATTCATTAAAGAAAAAAAAAAATCTACTGTCAATATAACAAATAGAAACTATTCAGTTTACTAAGAATGCAAACTTTTGATTAGAAATCAGTGTTTTATGGTCCTTTTGCTGACCCAGAAACTTCATGATCTCCCTTCTCTTTAAAGACCCAATAAATGTTATTGCAAACCTGGGCAGTGCAGTGTACGCTCTAAAGATGGTGTTTAGAAAACACACGAGGCACATGGCTTGATTCTTAAGCATGCTGTCCAGAGTATGCATGCATGTGGTATTGCATGTAACGTGTGTGATGCATACATGTGAGATTCTTTCACACTGTGTGTATGCCACTGATCAGCATGGAGTAGCTGCTCACTAAATGTGTGTATCAAAAGAGGCAGACAGGATCTAACAGCAGTGAGCACTTGGGAATTGAATTCCCACTCATCACATTCATAAAATAACCACAAAGTCATGGCTGAATCCTGCAGCGGTATCAGAGTGATAGATCTGTATGTGTGCTTGTACAAGTGTGTGTGTGTGTGTGTGTGTGTGTGTGTGTGTGTGTGTGCGTGTGTGTGTTTGCCCTTCCTGAAAACCTCCTAGACCCCTGCAGCAAATAATACCTAGACATCGTTTTTATTTTTTCTGTGCATGGATCCAATCCTTGAGGATTGTGTCTGCCCCTTATTAACATGTGATATACACACAAACATGATATGCAGCACATAAAGTTAGTCAAAAATTATGTATACTCCTTGCAGACTTAAGACTCCCACATACTCAGGTGAACTTCACTCCGCACAGGTCTGCCCATACTCAAGGCGGACATGCGTCAGACACATCTGTGCAAAGGTCAGTTTTTGCAATCGCATACTCGTGTTGCACATTAAACTGCCCGGTAGGAAACAGAGTTCACATCAAACTGTTTTGAATGCAACAACAAGCTGATAAGATTGGGAGTAGGTACAAGTGGTCACAAGGACGCACAGCGTGACTGCCGCTCTCTGTGTCGCACTGACAGTTACGCAGTGGCTGATGGAGAAGAAATGGGGCTGGGCGCCCAACTACCTCATCAAACTCGCTAGTATCCATTTGGATTGTGGGAAATGAAGGAATCTGCCATAAGAAATGTAGGCAATTGGTACACTCGGCTGTGAAATGGAGAGGCACAGAATCCACGTTGTTTGACGTCCAATGGGTAGTTTCCACAGTCAGTGATGACTGGGTGCTCATTCATCCACTGTGTTTTCTAAAATCCACAATCAATGCAGCCATATACCAGGATGCCCACTCTATCAAAGAGATCAAAAGCTGGTTCAATGGTGGTTACTGTGCTTGATTGGCCAACAATCTGGCCAAGCCTGACCCATATAGAGGCTCTATGGGGTTGTTAAGAGGAAGATGAGAAACAACAGATGCAAAAATGCAGATGAGCTGAAGGCTGCTATCCAAGTAACCTGGCCTTTTAAAACTCATCAGCAGAACCACAGCCTGAGCTCCTCTATCCCACACTGCATGGATGCAGTAATTCCTGCAAGAGGAGGCCCAAGCAAGTTCTGAAATCAGTGACAAAAAATACTGAACTTTTTCACAACCAATTCTAGTTACATTGCTTGTATCAGTTTTTATTCAGATTTTTTCCTATTTTCTGTGGGGTTTTTTCAGAGTTTTCAGGAGGGACCACTATGAATTCACTAGAGACCATTATAATGCACAACACCACTCAAGCCCTTTAGTTGCATGTTCTGGCTTTATTGTGTTTGAAACCTGAATGTCACGGGGACTAAATGAGGCTCAAATGATTCCAGGCTCTTTCTGTGGCGCCATGGTAACTATAAGAGAAAAAGTTAGACACAGCTCTCTGTCAACACAACAGTAGCGACATTAGGGTTGAGATTTTTTTTTTGTGATTTTAAAACATACACAATCCCACTACCTCCCCTATGAACACTTTTATAATTTCACAATGCCATTTGCAAGCTGCAATAAAAGGAAATTCTTTAGAGATTAACAATGTTACAATTTACCCCAGTCCACAAAAAAAAAAAAAAAAACATTAATTGTCAGACAAAACCCTAAAAAACAAATCTTTAGTAGTCATTTTATATTAAATGTCTGCTATTACCCTATCAGGGGAACAATAAGCTGTTCTCTGCTCAATTGAGCTGCATATTAATAGTGTGATTAGGGGGCCTAATTATCAGATGGCACTTGTCGAGAAGAGGCCTGAAGACAAAATGCAAAACAGACACAAATAGTTGTTTCTGTTGAAAAACTGCTCAGGACTCATGTCTCTGTAATGATGCAGCTGCTGCTGAGACTATTTCTATGCAAGTCAACGAACATACCAACAGATACAAACATGCTTGATTGTCAGAGGTCTGCGCATAATCAAGGCAGACTGCAGATTACATTTTTTTTCAAACAATGAAATATAAAATATGCATCAGATCACTGGTCTGCTTATGGTCTGACATGGTGATTTTAAGAAGAGCTGCACAAATCTCAACACATGTTGGTGAGATTTAAGGAATGATTTCATGGTGTTTCTTTCAGTGTCTAACACCACCACCTGTCCCTGATACAACATAAAACTAAAAAACTTCCTTGTTGTGATCTTATGGCTGCCTCTGAGTGCCAGAGCAAATTTTTTTTTAATTTCATGGGCATCAGGAGGGAAATTCAGCAGATTTCCCATCTCACACATTGTTAATAATTCATCATTTAATATAAAGACAGACAGGCTGTCCGGGGGGAAACAATAGTTGTGAATTATTGATCTCTCTCCTCTGGTCTCAGGATTATAAGATGATGCAGGGTAAATAAGAGAAGAAATAAATCTAGACTAATAATTTTCTACTCGCTGAATAAAACCCTACTCCTCATACAAGTTAAAGCTAAATTACAGTACTGACAAAAATGGAAAAGAGTGATAACATAAAAGGAATCAAAACTGATCAAACTCCTTCCTGACAGGCTCTTCCTGTGCTTTCATTTTTTCACATATTTTATACAAGTAGATGTAACATCTCAGAATAGAGGCTCCCTCAGGATTTAGCTTCTTTTCCTTCAATTATCACCAATGTCACCTTTCTTTTTTTTCTATTCATTCTAGAATCCTCTACTCTCCCTCACTTCCCACTGACTTTGGTTCCTTTTGGAACGTCTCTCCATTCATCTCAGAGGCAGAAAAGAATAAAATAAAGTAGCATTAAATCCAGAAGAATGACAAAAACATTGCCCTAAAAAAGTAGTCACACTTGCTGAACATTTTCTTCAGCAAAATTCAATGTTTTTTATTTTTTTATTTTTCTTATCAAAATTTTAATTGATAGAAAAAAAAGTTGTGGGTTTTATTTAGAAGTCTAAGACAAAAGGCTTTTAAAGTAAGTATAATTTTCCCTCCACTTTACAATTATGCACTACTTTGTGTGGATGCATCACATACAATCCTAATAAGATACATTGAGGTTTGGGTTGTAAGGTGAGAAAATGAGGAAAATCTCAAGCGATATGAATACTTTTGCAAGGAACTGGATGCCACCTTTAAAGTCCAATAATCAAGCATGCATTCATCTTGTGTACCCTTGACTTTCAAGAGGTCAATCTCGTTAAAATATAATAACTGTGCAGTAATCATCAGTAGATAAGGAAAGGTCATTGTAATAATTTTGAAAACAGGGTAATAGTTGTCAGTTGGGGGCGGTGACACCTGTAATATGCCCAATAATCATCTGAGCGGCAATACTGCTTTATAAAGATGAAAAAAGAGAGCAATGTGATGTTCCAGCATAACCAAGTTTTCATGCCTTTGAGCCAGTCTGAAACAAGTTCTCTCCAGAGACAGTAATCACCTAATAACACATAAAGAATAAATTAAACCATACGGCCAGCATGCTTCATGAGAAACGCAACTTTTTTAATCAAAACAGATAAAATGAGCTGAGAAATGTAAAAAAATAACAAAGTCCAGGATTAGACATTTAAAAGGGGATGTCAGTTGTTTCTATCAATTAAGATTTTCTACTATTCTCAGAACATTTGTAGAAAAAAAAACAAGTAAGTGGTTTTCCTCTTTATAGAGCACTAGAAAAAATAAAAATACATCAGCATATGGCGCTCTTGTCATCACCCGTGGTTCACAATCACACCCACTCCCTCTACATAGAGCAGCTACCTCTGTGAGCGTGAGTAGCACTAAACGCATGTATGTGAAAACCTATTTTATCAAGTTGTATGTGAGCGTGGCATAGAGCAAAGACACACTGGATGTGAAAACACCAAACCAAAGATAAAGAAATACAAAGTCATGAGTGTGTATTTTCTATCATTATCTCCTGTTTTGCATTATTTTCTATTAACCATTCATCTGGTCTGTTAAAACACAGATGTGATGTGAGTAGTGTACATGACACCCAAAGCTGTAAATTCGTTTTCAGCACATTGTTTTAATTGCTACAATAAATTCACAAGCTTCCGTCCTGCAGAGGCTGCTGACCTGTTGGCTGGCAGCCAAAGCTGTCAATTAAGATTCTTAACATTTGATTAATGAAACAACTTATCTAATAACTGTGGTTACCTTACAGTTTGCAGGCTCTGGAAGTGCTAAAACATGAAAAATAATCAACAACGACAGATCTAATTATATTCACATGCCTACCATGCATGAGATTGCTGAGATCACTGGTGCTTCAAATACTTGATTCCAACTGGGCTACATGGCAGCCAAATCCAATAATCTGTATTTTAATTTTATTTCACATTTACAGAATTGTGTTCCTATTGGAACAAAGAAAATACTTCATAAAAAGATACAAGCGTTATTACAGCATATGTACCAAGTCAGTCCTGTGTGTGTTTCTGTGTTGCTCTAATGACCTGTTCAAGGTTCAATTATAGCTGGAGATAGGCGCCAGCTCCCCTTGCACCTGCAAGGACAAGGAGGTATAGAAATGGATGGGCAGATTTTTTTTTTTACATCTCTTTGAGCACTTCTGCACCTTCTGTCTTTGTGGCTGAAGAGATGACAACTGCAGTCTAATAGTATGTGGAAAATAGTTGGAAAAGCATTTCCATTTGCACTTCTTTGTTTATTCCCTCCAGCATTTCAGTCAGAGAAGTGCAGATGTCCTGAATGTCTACATAAAGTGCTAACTGGGAACAGCCATGAGTGCAGGACCCATGATGAGCCTTAGAAACCCTCATAGTTCTGCTTAGGAGGTGTAAAGGTTTATAACGACCTCTACTCCTTTGAGCATCATTACCCTTTCCTTCACCTCGGTCCCTCACCCAATGCCTTTCCAGAATACACCACATCACGATCATTCTTTCATGTGTCCTCCTCTCAGCAACCTGCTCTTTTTGGTAGAAACCCTCACATCTAAAAAAAAAAATTCATTTTTTTAAATCGTTTAATATTTAACATTATGATCTTATCTAAACAAACCCAATCCTTTTCTCCTCAGTTACTCTTTCTCCTCCTCTCTCCTCCTCAACTTCATTCATGCACGATCTAATTCATCGATGAATAATGGATGGACAGATAGAAGACTTTCATCTGCTGAGGTTCTTTTTCTCTCACCGTCTTCTTGCGGGATGGCTATAGTGCTAATGCAGGGCAACATGCATTGGAGATGTGCCCAGAGACCTCCCACTCAGTCTGTCTCTCTGCTGTGCAAAGGATTTTGCTTCCTTTCCTTCAGTTTCTGTCTCATTTTCCTGATCCACACAAAACCCTGACAACTGCTATCAATGTCCTTTATTTTTAAATGGATACCATTATTATTTTTATACCCATCAAGGCAAGCACAAAGCCCAGACTGTTCTCACTCTTTCTTCATTACGCTCTTACTCAATACCTTTATCATTGCTCGTTACCTCAGTTCAATGAGTCCCTGACCTTGGAAAAGCAATCCTAGATTTGTATTGACCCAGATCCTGCTGCATCTTTTCCCTTTTGAGACTTCATCAAATGACTAGTATATAACTTCCATAGCTCAAAACTGGCCTAGGAGTTGAAGTTTACTTGCTTTTTGAGCCATATAAGACAGCATTCTGTGGATTTAGACTGATTCATTCTGACTATATTGACTTGGGTGGCACCGTGATTAAGAACCACACATGGAACCAACCCCCACAAAAACCCACCAGTTAGTGCTTGAGGTGAGCATGAGCAGCAGCTTGTCAAAGAAGCTATCAATAATGCAGCTGGGGGGAGACCATGGCTGCCAAACTACTGTCCCACTACCCCCTCCTCTGCCTGTCTACCTGTCTGTCTGCATGTCCATATGTCCCCCTTCCAGTTCTGTTTTTTATCTCACTGACTGGCTGACCTCTGGAAAACCTGCCAGGGTTTATCTGTATGTATAACAACAGAGATGTGTGTATGCTTTATCTCAAGTGCTAGGTTTAGGGAACCTGAAAATATTTATTCATTCATAATTCAACTGCAGACGCAAACATGATCCTGGTCTGTTTTGGTTGCAATGTGCACATTTTTTCTTCAACTAGGCTTATTTCCGGGGATCTTGGATGTACTAATGCAACTATGTGCACTTTGTTTTCATCTTAAATGGATAAAATTCATTTTTGACACAAAGAGTTAAAAGAACGAGAAATTACGCATCAGTATTTCTAAATGTACATCTGAGCAAAAAAAAAGTTTTCTGAAGCTCAATAAAAAATTATCACATAAATTGGAATGTAATTTTCCACATGGGGCGCAGGACGATGGCAACAAAGAACAAGAACAGTAATAACAGCGGCTGTTCACACATGTATGCATGCAGAATAACAATCAGCTCTGTATTATACGGCCAAGCAGCTTTTCAACTATCCCCTCATCATGGGTGTGAAAACAGCAGACAAAATGGCGAGCGAGCAAACACCATGGACAGCCACATAAGAAAACGGCTACCATGATTTATATTCATTGCTCATGCTGGTGCTTTGACTAGGCATAAAAGGTCCAGACACAAACACAAAAATATCCCTTAGGAAATGGTTTAGATTGGCACCTGGTCAAAGTGGCCAGGCTGTAGGCTTGAGTGTGGTGGCTGACTTTTCTGTTTAGAGTTTAAAGCTTGACAGACAGTGCCAAAAAGGCAGAAGCCAAGTAATAACATACCAAGTAAATCAAGATATACCAAGAATTTGTTAAGACAAGTCATGCTTTTAAAAGCAGCAAAATGTTCTATCATATCATTCCTACTGTTTAAAATCCTTTAAGAAGTAGATGACAGAGAAGCTGACAACAGTCCTCATACAGAACATAGAGTAATATGGCACTTCCTGTCCCACACACACTGCTGCACATCGTCATTGGCTAAAAACCCTTCATCACACCTCCCTTTCTTACAAGTTAGACAAACTGGGATGTTTTGAAACATTTTGGTTGTGCAAAAAAACAGTAACAGTAATGAAAATTAAAGACACTCCCAAAATAATTTTTCTTAAAGCTTTATCACAGCCAGTGAGAGGAACTATACATTTATGGGAGTTGAGAGAACAAAAACAAGTTGCAGTGCAGGAAGCTTTGATGGCTTTGATGGAACAGGTGTCCAAGATGGCGCGATGAACGTCTGACTCTGAGGTCGGTTTGTTCTCACCTGATGAGTGGTTTTATTCATCTGTACTTCTGTCTCCATGGGAAGACAACCCTTCCTGTTGTTTGTTTAATTTTTCCTACCTTTAGGAAAAAGGTAGGAACTTCTTTAAGACACAACGAAAGCAACTATATCAAGCTTTGCTTGTTAAATGTTGCTATTTTACAGATGTGCAGCTGTGTGGACACTCCCTACATGTCAAATATTTCATACGACTCAAAACAAGTTAATAATAGTTTGAGGTATACTGTTTTCCTGGTTGTGGCTTACATGGTCATCAATCATGGGATAAAGACTGGAAAATCATTTACAGGCTAAAAATGTGGATGTCCATGTTAATAATTGGCACCCTACTATAGCAACACTGAGAATTAAGCTCACTTTCACTGTGCATAAACCAGCACCATCAATAATAATCAAATCCACTGCTCAGCAAAGCAGCACAGCCCTGCACAGATAACATCAAAACAATGCACTGGCCATTAAGAGGGTGGTGGTAGAAACAAAGACTCAGTGAATGTCTTGAATGAAGCACAAAATGAATGGCTTCAATACCAAAATACAACATAAATCTGAGCATTGCTCCAGATACTACTTCACACCTTTACAGAATGCAGATCCATCTTAAAGCTTTGCATATAATATCATAGCACTTTTATCTACGTAATAATCTGGGTGATTGAACTGGCTTAGCTCATTCCAACGGATAGAAGACTGGGCACCAGCTGTTCTCTGTTTTCCACTGGCACTCAAAACATGACAGGTGTGCTTTAATTACAGTTATACATGGACCAAAGAAAATGGGGTCATTAAGAATAAAGACTTGAGGGATAAAGGGTCATGAAGTAATTTAAAACAGATATTATATTTTAATTATTTTAAATGCAGTGGTTAACAGAACACTACTTGGGTCTGGTTTTCTGCTTTGTATTCCTGCACACGCTCACTGCAGTGATGGTTGTTATTGTCTTCCTAATATTGTGCATCACTAGTCTTCCAATCTGTTAACAATATAAGGAGACTTAGATAGAGGAGGCTTTGAAATGCGCTTTGCTAAGCACTCACCAACTACTGCACCGCTCACATCTTAATCAGCTGCAGCAGGGTATCCAGGAAAGAAACGGTGTGGGTGAGCAAGTTCTTATAATTCAATAAACTGTCTCCCCCAGGCAAACGATACACTTTCTGAATATCAAAATGCTGAAGCATGAAAAAAGACAAAAAAAAATAGGAAGACAGAAATTCTGTTAAATAATTTTACCTTCAGTAGAAAGTAAAATAAGCAGGATTATGATCTTTTTTTACTCAACCAGGTATGTTTGTATTCCTCTAACAAAGGACATTTTAGAAATGTAATACAGTGGTCATTAAACTGTTCAAGCACCATGCATTTTGTTAAACTGCACAATTAGTGATGTAATAGTTCTGAATTCAAAACTCCCATTTTTGCTGCCGTCGTTACAAACTGGTTTGCTACAAAAATAAAAAAAAAGAATGAAAGTATTAAGAAAATCGACTGGTTTGTCCTACTTTAAATTTAATCTAATGTAAGAGAAAGTGCTGCAGTCAGTCTATATTTAATAACACATGCTGATCTTATTTGTCTTATGAAAAGGGGAAAAAAACCAAGGCGCAGGAGAATGTATTTCTCAGGGCTCAATAATGCTATTTGTTTCTGCTGTTGCTTATATTACAGCCTGTTTCCCCTGACAATACCAAAACAAATGAGAATTGTCTAATATCTTCAGAAACAAATTTTATCTTGCAATATTAGTCATATGGAATAAGTATATTGGTACTTTAATTTTGTCATCTTAGGATTACACTTACACCCTGCTGTGTCTCATTAAGTTAAGACTTATAGATATTACGATGAATGTTTAAAGGAATTAAATACACTAATCCAAAAACAAACATCCTATTGATTAGCAAAATGGACAAAATCAACTCAACTTCTGTTAAATTCACTAATCAACAGTAAAAAAAAAAACCCTGAACACAAAAAATGCTAATAAGGATACTAATGTCTATGCAAATACATTCTGTGCAAAAGTGTGATATGAATATTAATCAGGTTGATTGAGCGGGGAAATTTGGAAATGTTATAATAACCCGACTTGAAGACACATTTCTCTGTTGACTGATTGATTCTGTATTTTTTCAAAGGAAATTGCGCAGTATGTCATCCTAGGCTGACAGAGACAGAACATTGACCTATGACTACAGTTTATACACAGGACAGGAAATAATCTATCATGCACACTGAGCCTGCCCTGCAGCTCCTAGAGACACTAGTCAAACGATAGACAGGCCTCATATGTTACCATCAAGGCATGAATTGTCTATTCCAGAAATAAATGCAGGTTTTAAAATCATGTGATATTTAAATCTCATTTCATCAAGAAATTCTCATTACGCATGCCAAAGGTCTCATTTTACACCTGCAGCAATCAAAAAACAAATGAGCAAATTTCTGAAACTGATTTTATCAAGCTAGCTCACACTCCAGCTTTCACACAAACTGAAAGTTTGGTCATCCCAGTGAGGTTATGTTGCACCTCTATTGCTCATGGAAAGAGTCACATCACTCTCTTCCATATCAGGTCTGCACAGTGAGCAGAGCTGCAGCTCTATGAGGGGACCTGAAAAAGTGAGCCAACCGCACAATTTTATCTAATACAGATAACAGAGAATGGCAGGAGTCATGTTTGTGCTGCCACATGTAGGTCAAGTACTATTTTTTTCTCTACTGGATCTGGCACACTCTGTCAGTCACAGCCGGTGCAGCCGTGTCGTCATAAAGTACACATCCACCCTGCAACTAAAGAAAGTTGTTTACCTCCACAAATGGCCATCTGAAATAAAAAGCAAATGGTTTGAATTCTTTCCCTCAGTACACATCTCTTGCAATCCAGCGGCACAGAGTAATTATAGCCAGTGCCCTTTCTTATCTTTGCACTGGTAGCAGCAATGCTCGGCAAAGCTGGCACTGAACCCAAGTTCTGTTATGCCACTCAGGCCTGCAGTGCATGGCTCTAAACAATATAGGATATTTTAACAGTTATACATGTATTTGCTACAGACACATTCACTTTCCCACCAATTCTGGAATAAAATAAACATCGGAACAAATGTATCCATTAACTGTATCAATCATCCATGAAGACAAGTCAGGTGTTTTCTATCTTCTCCTGTGATGTTATCTGTTCATTTAAGCAGTGAACAAAGTGAAGGTAAAGCAGACAGTAATGATATAATAATTGACTCTGGTCTTGTTGAGTCACACAGTGTAGAGTGTGGCAACAAGTTAGCAGTAATTTGAATTTATTTTTAGCAGATGAAGGGCTGTTATTCTGGGGATGCCCAAACAGGGGGCATGTAAGTGTGTCTGAGAGTGTTTCTGCCCGTCTGTGTGTTTGGGTTTGTTTATCCAAACAGCAAGGGTCCTTACCTTCTATGGATGGGGCTTGGTCCTGGGCCGAGTACAGCATTTCCTTGAAGGCCTGGTGAAGACATGAGTGTTAAAATGATGGATGGCTGCAGACATGCACCCAGAAAACATGAAAGAACTCGTGTTTGCTTAAGGTTTACATCTCTGTGTTTTAGTTAAGTTTTTAATTCGTACACAAAATGCGACCTCAAGAGTCTTGACAAGACAAACGCCTTGAATTTATATCAATGTATACACAATTGAGATTCAGTTTTAATCACTTCAGGTCACTCAAGTCCAATCCAATCAGACAGACATCATTTGATCATTTAATAACTATTTGTAAAAGGTTTTCAATCTGCTGTTCCATTTGAAATACTGCTTACCAATTATAAATACAGATTTGACTCAATGCATGTTTTAAATTTCTATAATGACACAAGCAACCATCACTATGGATCAGCACAGAACCTTTCATATTTGCTGTAACCAAAACCCTGAGACTGTACACAGTGCACTCTTCCCCCCACAGTAAACAGGAGTATTTAAAGTTGTGGGACATCTCAACTGAAAATACTGCTTCTGTAAGGAGCATATATGGACAAGCACGGAGCCTCAGCATATTTTAAAGGTTCCTCATGAGAGATACAGCAAACTTGCAGCAAGCAGACGGTAACATAACTTACAAATGGAAAGTTTTAGTTATCTAAGCTTTTAAGATCTAAGCATTTGAAAAAGGAAATAATATATGTTCCCTCAAGCAGTCTTTCATAATAAAAATTTTTTTTAAATAAGATGCAGAAATATGTACATCCATATGAGAAACTTCTAGTGCTGAGCCAAAACCTAGGTTTATTTATAAAAGAGTCTGCTGTCACTTCATCCTTGAGTTTTTTTAACAACAAAGCAGTGAGGGAGCACTGTGGGAAATCCTATGTGTGGGTGAGAATCAAAGTGCATTAGGCTTGTTGATAGCTGATACTAATGTCCCCCCCACCCGCAAAACGGCAGCAGACGGAAGCTCTGACACTGAAGCGTCCACCAAGAACTAAGCATTTTGTTAAGTAGCATTGGAGCACTCTGAATTCAAATTCAAAAATACTTTATTGATCCAAAAGGGAAATTAAATGTTGTTGTAACTCATATTAGCCCAGGTTCTTCAAAGACTTGTTGTGGATGCTGGGCAGGAAGGATCTCCAATAGCAGTCTGTATTACAGCAAACCTGAAGAAGCCTCTGACTGAAAGTAGTCTCATTAAGAGGATGCTCAGGGTTGTTCATAATTTTACAGATTTTATGAAGAATCCTTCTTTGCACCATCATTTCCAGAGCTTCCACAGCAGTCACTGAAACCGTTTATCAGGTTGTTTAGTCTTTCTAAGTCACTGGCTCTGTCCAACAGATGATGGCAGAAGAGATGAAGCGATTACACTCTCCACTACAGACATATAGGGAATGTCATAGGTTGGCTTAAGACTAGAAAACACCTACCAACTGATATATGGGAAACTCTGATATCTGACATAAACCTGCAGGGCTAAGCTGTAGGTCATGGCTGTTATAAGAAGCATTGTGAGTGTGGCTTTAAATGTAACTGAGTTGATCCAGCAGACACTACCGTTTTTATTTGCAAAGCCTGTGGACAATACCAAAGTCAAGTATTATGGGAGGATCAGCTTTGATGATCATGCAGGAATGTGGCACACTTAAACCAAACACAAATACAGCACAAGTACTGGGATTAAATCTCCTCCACAAAGCAGAAGAATGGCTTTCATAATGAATATCTTCAGAACAAATCCTTAAAAAGCCGCAATGTGTTGAATTTAAACTAACCAACACATTTCAGTGCCAGACAGCTATATAATCACATGCAAGTGACCCTTTCCGGGCCTGAAGAGATCTGTGGCTCAAACAGAAAGCCAATGGATCACTTAAAACGGCAGCTCTGTGTCTAAGTGGATCTGTACATTAAGAGGAGTGGAGAGGATGGGAGGAGAGGCTGGAAAGAGGGGAGGAGGAGTGCAGAGGGCAGGTCTGGTAAGGGACCAGATGTCTTCCCAGTGGGGGAGGAACGGCGAGGTGAGGATGGGAGGGAGGAGGGAGGTATAGAAAGGAGGGGGGCTCTCAGCAGTTGCCATGCAATGCTTGTTGTATACATAATGGTCATACTGTAGTATTCTGCATATGAATAACATTTCTACTGCTCAGAATACATAATTTATGTAGTTGTTACGAAGCCTAAACCACTATACTCAGTCTAATTAAGATAAAGGCAAGGTGCAATGCTTGACCTTTGAACAGACAGCAAGCTAGTGAAATCACATCTATGTTCAGTTTAAATCGAGACAGTAATTTGGTTTGTAATCTGTAAGCAGGAGTCATGCTTTCTCCTCCTCCTCGTTGGGTTTTCAGGAATGATTAGACGGAACAGCCAAATGCATATAAAGACCTTGTTCTCTCGCCCACACACAAACATACCTACATCTTTATCTCTTATGGTGTTTTTCAGACTCCACCGCTAGACAAAATACAAGTACATTCAACAGTTGTCATCACATCTGGCTTTTGTTTTCACCTCCATATTGGATGTAAAATGTAGGGGAAAAAATCCAATAATTGTTCAGAAGGTTAAATTAATTGCTTCGTTGTAAGATTTACATTTAAAGGAAAAATCTTTCTCATCAATATACATCTACTGTCCTTCTGGACAAAACTCTTGGGATGGAAGGACATGTGCCTACATAACAAGCAGCTGCTTAGCATACAGGTTTATACCTACAGTCCCACAGGGTAAAGCACACACCTAATTATTCCATCGCTCAATCATCTTGTCAATGTTCCCACGTTTGAATGAAGTGCCTCACCAACTAAAGGCATTGTTTGCAAGAACAGAACACTCACTTTGCCGCATTTCTCTAATCTGCATGGAAACGGGTTGACCAATCTACCCAGACCGCGTATGTTTTTTCTTTCTTCCCCACACAATAGAGCACACACACAAAAAAAATGAAGAGTGAAAACTGGGCAGTGGGTTAATTAATGTCAGCACACAGGAGACAGAATGTCACCTACAACTATATTCAGTCTGGATCTGAACAGCTGTAATATTCCACCCAACCAAAGACACAGCTACGTGAACAGGTGTCGCTTTTTCTGCATTGTGTCCTGGTCAAATAAACACCTGCACTGTTGAGACAATACGTTAGTGTATCGTTTAATACTGACAACTGCATGACATTACAGAAATGATGTTTTCTGCATGAGAATACACACTCTCAGACACCCTGTGGATATTCTAGTTTATAAACAATAACCTATATTTGCTGAATGACTGAGAATGACTCAAATTGTGTTTTTACCTGTTTGAACTTATATACTGACTTTAATTGAGTTGCCCATGATCAGCACAGAGCAGCTATTGAGCTGCCACCCACTCAAGTGCTGATGGTGTTTACAGGTCAGACAAAGACTGAAGGCTTCAAGGCACTAACACATCCTTGGTCCACAGTCTGCATCTTAGACTGGAGATAAACTCAAAGAACATGAACATGAGAGCATTTCTGTTATTTAACTATTTACAACAAAAAAGAGTCAAATATTCAACAAGATATTTATAGACTACGGTTACTAAAAATATGATATATTTACTTAAGCTCTAAATAAGCGATTGAGTAGAATCTCTAGCGCACCCATGTCTTTATATGGTGCATTAAATGAACCAGCTATAACATTTATTTTATTATGGTATTCGTTGTATTTGGCCAAAATATAATACCACTATAAATGTAAACATAAAATTCTAACCATTTAAGAACATTACGCTTGAGCACGGAAAATGGAAAAAAAAAAAAATCTGTCATCATCCATCTCAGGTCAGTGAGTGCTTTGGCAAATACTGGAGGTGTAAAATGGCTGGTATGGCCATGCATCTGTCCCCAAGCTCGGTGTGCTTCCCCATATACATGTAGCGACACTACACAGCCTTGGAGTGCATGTGTATAAATTAATAACTCTGTTAAATATAGCACTTATTTTAGGATGAACCTTTTCCCACTGCATTTGATAAATTATCAACTTTTTTTTCCGCCTTTACGGGTTTATCTAAAGACATGTTAATCACACGAACACGGCAGCATGTCATTTGCCTCAAGATGGAGAGCTCTCCATGCCTACTGAAGGGACTTCCAAACTTAATATTAATATCCAGTGCATGTTACCAAAATAACACTGCCGCAGAGAGTTCCTGTTGAGTCTGGGGTGTAGGTTGCACAGGGTGACGAGAACAGGGTCTTTGTCTATAATTCATACAGCTAAATGGAACTGAGCAGCATGTCTGCACCAAAGCTTCTCCGGTAAGAAGTAGGTTGTGAAAAATAGCATGCTCCCCAAGTCCTGTACATCCCTCAACAAAGAGCATGAGTATTAACAAGGATCTACCTTTCTATGGCTGCAGACATTTCTGACAAAAAATATTACACTCTTATAATTATAGAGCTAACTACCACTGCTGAAATGTAACAATATTATTACTAATGCCTATAACAAATGAGAAAAAAGACATGATTTTCTGTTTTTTTTTTAATATTATGATAAAAAAAATTAATAATTGGTAGTTTAAATTGCCAATTTTGCAACAAATTACAGCACAAATTGTGAGCTAACCCCATAAATCAACTAGACAAACAAAAAAATTCAAGGTTTATTCCTGGGATCTGAAATAAAAGAGAGTGCTTATGTAGAAAAAAATGTATAGTTGCACAAATACAATATTAGGAATGGCCAAAATGAAAGAAAAAATGTTTCTACAATAGATATTGATCAGGAATTCAGTTGGTAAAGAGGCTGAATAGTTAATTTCAGGTGTTTTACATTCAGCTACCAACAATAAACCCTGAATGCTCCCTTTGGCTCTTAACCGCAGTCAATTCCCCCTCCATAAACAATAGGGCATCTCCTATCTTTCCAGTCTTTTATTGGCCTCAAGAGAAGAATAAACTTCAAAAGTAAATATACATTTAAAAAATACGTAAAGGTGCTTTAAAAAAAAAGATAATTTTGTTGTATTTTAGTTTCTTTGAAGACATTAAAAACATAATACATCTTCGCCTGTGTCTTCATCCAGTAGGCATTTATTTTTAAACAGCCTGCAATTTGAATTTAACTGTACCTCATAGCGAAGATATTGTTTCCTCCACTCTGGGGTGATATGGGACGAAAGATGCTCCGCGAATTTCATTTTGCCGAAACAAGTGTCCCTGGAAAGCTCTGTTAAATCCGAGAGCGTCTCTCCCCTTCCCCGTCGACGCGACTTTTGTTCTGTCAGGCAACTTGCTGGCTCAACATGCGGTGCGGAAGCGCGCCTCTCTCCGCTCCTTCTCACTTCACTTTGGGCTCGTCCCACGCAGTGCGCTCCGAGCGGATCCCGTCCCGCATGCTACTTCACGGGGACCAAGGCGGTGACAGCGGCTTCTCTTTAACAGGTGGCCCGGCGGCACAATGTGAGGCTGGCTCAGTGACTTTCCTCGGTCCCTCCCTGGGACGTTCTGGGGACATTGCTGACGGCCATGCAGTGAACAGCACTGACGTGGTTGCGTCAGCAGGGCGCGCTCTGGCACCGGGCGCTGTTGGGACCTCCGGATAACTGTTGCTACTCCAGATACCTACTCCTTACTTTTAAATGTGTCCTTATAGAGGCTTTCTATACTGCAGTGTGGAGAGTTGTCTGCAATAAAAACAGAAATTATGTTACACTCTATGAATGAAGAAGAGTTCCTTTCTTCTGCAGCTAATTCCCAGATAAAACACCTGCTCAGGTTCGACACTAAACAAGTGAATTAATATAACTAATTAATTAAGCATTAGCTTAGAACATTACTGTCTAGAGAAGAATAAATTTCACTAAGCATAAAATAATGAACTTATTTGATCATATTATTTTTTTCTTCTAAATGCTACAGCTTTAATTTCCCTCTAAATACAGGAAAGCCAAAGCATAGACTTGCAGAGTTGCATGATTTGTTTCTATAATTGACTCATAATCTCATTAATTATCATGGATAGGACTGACCAATTTTATTTGCAACAACAAATTGGATGCTTGAGTTATTGTTTTGCTTGTTTGTATCCCATTATAAAGTTCTACAAGAACAGGATAACAAGCAACCCCTACTTTTATCTTTTTAAAAACATTTCATCATGCTCCAAATCTGATTTTTGACTGATGCAATAAATAAAAAAAAAAAACGTTAATGATGGTGGAAGAAGAAAAACAAATTACCGTACCTTAAAAAGTTGGGTTATTCAGCTTTATTATGCAGTCAGATTTAAACCCTTGCTCTAGTGGAAAAAGTTCCCAGCAATGAAAAATTGTTTGAAACAAGGTGGGCTATGTCATGATTAATTCATTTGGTTTTTTTTATCACATTAAAACCTTTCAGATCAACAAATTTGATAACATTGGGTTTTATACAAAGATGACCTTCATTTTGCTGCTCTACAGCAAAATGTTCAGGTTCTGAATGTTCAGCCCCAGACCATCACAATACCACCACACTTGATTGACGGTATGAATTTCTTTTTTTTTAAGTAGTTTTTTTTTTACTTTAAACTGTCCCACTGACACCATTTTGCCCAGTCTTTTTCTTATTAGTAAATGTTATACCACATTTCATTCTATAAAATCACAAAGTGACTCACAAGAGAGAAAAATAATAAGTGGATTTAAAAATATATATTTTTAACTAGACTTAAGTCCAAAGGTAGAAAGTTCCAGAGTCTGGGGCCCTAAAGGTAAAGCTCCAGTGGAAAAAAGTTGCCTTTTGCCTTCATTTTATGGGAAACCTTTTCCTTTGGGAAGCTATAAACACAGATCTTTACTGAGGCAACTCAGCCCAGCCACTCTTGTGAAGATTCACCGCTATTCCATGTTTTCTCTATCTGTTGGCTCATGAAAATAATACAAGATTACTTCTCTCCCACCTGCCAGTGAGCAATGCCAGTCAACTTGTTGTAAGGAGGCTAAAGTTCTCCCTCTATTACAAGAAAGACACATTTGCTTGTTTGAAAACATTTTTGGTTACTACAAACACACACATTCATGGTGTGCAAACTAAATGAAGCATAATTTTAGTTTTATGTTTATAGAATTGGGAAACATATAGCACGTTTCCTGATTTGAATAAAAGTAGATAGATGATGTTATAAATAAATTTTTGTTTCAAAATTTTTGTGGTGGTACACTGATACTGTGAAACTGGAATTTTTAATTAAGATACTGTGAGAATCTCGTGCATGCAGACATTTAAGAATTTTGTTGAATTGAAATATTCATTGTGGCTATGCAAATTAAATTTATTTGGGTAACTTAATTGTATACGTTTTGAGAGTGACCTGAGTACATTTTTAAACATTTTGACCAAAGCCTTGTTTCACCAGTTCCAAAAATCACAAATTATCATTAAATGATTGTTCCAATAGCACCATCTCCTGGACATTTGAAGCTAAAGCTTGTCACCCCGACGATCTTTGAAAACACTAAAAAGACAAGGTGAAAAAATAAATACCTACCAAATTTTGATGAATTAATTTCTCCCATTTGCTATGACAGCTTTGATTTGAAGATGATCTCTATTGGATAACATTTACATGGAATAGAAATTAAATAATTTACTAATTACTCATTGAAAACACGGCCGTTTAATAGGAGTCTAATAGTTGCTTATTAGCTAGCTAAAATATTACAATAAAGTATAGTCCGAAGGGCGTTTTTATTGACTACGCACTGTAGTTCATAATAGATAGTA
Source organism: Poecilia formosa (assembly GCF_000485575.1). Classification (NCBI taxonomy): domain Eukaryota; kingdom Metazoa; phylum Chordata; class Actinopteri; order Cyprinodontiformes; family Poeciliidae; genus Poecilia; species Poecilia formosa. The sequence continues at coordinate 1,284,995 of NW_006799991.1, read as the reverse complement.
AAAATACTTTTAACCATATCTTACAAAATTGAAATAGCTGTCGCTCCAAAATAATGTACTAGTAAAGCTTTTCAGATAATTATGTTACAAGAGATCAGATTGCTAACTTTAGAGTTCGTAATGCAACATTTAGTTACATTTGTTCTTCTTTGTCTTCTTAACTTGACTTATCCGTCAAAAACAAAACATCCCACGGGACGTTTTTTTTATGATATAAATAATATTATTTTTTAGATATTTTTGTTTAATTGTTACATTCCCCTTAATGTTAATTTTCTTACCAACTGAACGTTTCAAAGTGGAACCAGAACTATTCTCAGTAGCGTTAGTGAAACACCGGCGCCGTTTGATGACAGTACCAGAGACGGACCAACGGCAGAAACAAATCCCTCTCTCGTGGAATTTTATCGTATTAAATGGTAAAATCTCGTTTAAATTGTTAATTGATTTGCAGTTTGCCACGGCCGTGCCTCTCTTGTCAACGTTTATCGCACGGGGGGAAAAAACAGTCTCGGTCGTCTGAGACGGTTCGTTGTAAACAATAACAATGGCCTCTGGTTCCCCGTCGTCCTCTCCGGACACTGCGACGGGCTCCGGTACGGACCCAGCCCGGCCCGATACGGGAGAGCCTCTTGGTGGAGCGGGCTCAGACTCTGATTCGGACTTGGGTTTGAGTAAATTTGACTGCAGCGCCGTGGGGATGGGGGACCAGCTGGAGGGAGATGAGCTGGAGCTGGAGTTTGAGTCTGCAGCCGACCGCGTGAAGGATCTGATACAGACAGCCAGCAGGGACCAGCTGCTCTACCTGTACGCCCGCTACAAACAGGTGTGTGGGTTAAACCAAACTGGATTTCAGTGGCATCGAAAGGTGTATGTTGGATGTAGGTAGTGACACCATGTGGCTTCAGGCAAAATGGCAAATGTTTGCTTCAGTGCCTTGCAACACCATTCAAATATATTTTAATTTTTTCCCTCTCTGTGAGGTTATCGGATTTGTTAATACAAATATCCCTCCTCCCCTCCCAGTTTAGCTTCAGGGTTTAGCTTCAGCAAACCTCCCATCAAGCACTAGCTTTCTGCTGAATAAAAGTCCTCCCACAGCATAATGCTGCTACTGCCATGTTTCACTGTTTGTATGGTGTGTTCAGACTGATGAGGAATGTTAGTTTTCTATAAACACACAGTGCTTTGCATAAATACCAAAAATCAAAGCCGACGACAGCAGAAGTTCCCAAAGTTAGGTTCTTGACCCCAAGTGTGGTCACAAATATGTGAGGATTTAACACAAATACCAGAAGATGACAAGAAAGCATATGCTTTTTAAAAATGTAGTTAAAGATTAAAAACTGGACTTGAAAATAAATACAAAACAATATGATGGCCATTACACGAGCTGTTGATGCTGATTTAAATAAATGTAAACCACTGATCTTTTTTCCCTTCTGCTTCACAATCAGATGCTACTTTTCTGTTGGCTTATCACACAAATCATAATAAAATACATATCCATTTGTGGTTGCAACATGGAAAATGTGTACAACCTCAATGAGAATAATTCCTTTAGCAAAATGTAGTACATATCATCAGCACTTTCCCTTTTCTTTGGAGGTTTGTAGTAAAACTTAATCCTACTTGTTTTAGCTTACCTTTGTAGTTCATCAGATATTATGCCTGCTAATTGTTTTCCTCTAACAGGTCAAAGTTGGAAAGTGCAATACATCAAAGCCTGGCTTCTTTGATTTTGAAGGACAACGGAAATGGTAAGTTAAGAATTCTCAGTCTGTTGCAATTCAACAAGCAACATTCAGTTTTCTGAAAAATTAAATTCATATGTAAGTTTGCATTTGTGTTAAAGACAGGAAAAATGAAGAAGAGTAATTGGCCTAATGCAAAAATGAAAAAAACAAAAAAACATTCAGTATTACAGGCTTTTGTAGATTCTGACAGCTAAAATCTTTTTCGTTAGTCATGTATGTTGTTGTAAGATTTTTTTTTTTTTTTTACTTTGAGTCTTTCTTAAAACACCCATCTAGTCCTAGATTTAGCATCTAAAATGGAGCGGTCCTGAATTGTAAGCAACACTGTATTATCGTGACAGGCAAGCCTGGAAGCAGCTTGGAGACATGCAGCCGGAACAGGCAATGCAAGAATACATTTCCCTTGTCAACGTGTTAGATCCCGAGGGCGCCACAAAGGTAAAACCACAACCACTTCTGAGCATCCCGAGATGGTCATTTACAGTTTTCTGGATCTTGACATACCGTGCAATAATTAAGACTCATCAGGCTTTCTGGATACATTTGGTATTCTAAGAATAGAACCAATAATATTATGAGACATTTACATTTTCAGTGTTTAGATCCGTCTGTGTTTAATATAACGTCTTTCTGTAAAGCCTTCCTGGTCCTTCATTACGACATTTTTAACCTTGTTATGTGCGAAGCATATTGAGTGGATGTAGTGTAGTTTCTCTGCCAGCAGATGCCACTGTCATATTGCAGTTTTAAGCTACCAAATTATTTTATACAGTACATGCAGCATAAGAAAAAAATATAAGTTGAAATACGTTTGTTTTCTTTTGGCAGTAGCTTTAAAAGAAATAAATATAAGTAAAACTGATCTTACTTTGTCAGTCAGCTTGTATGTAGTTTTTCACTTCCCACTGCATGATGTGAGTTGACTGTCATGAGAGTTATGCTGCCATGGACGCATGGTCCTTTGGGATAGGAGAGTACATATCAAGTGTATGTTTTACAAAAAACACCTTTGTCTCTCATCACACCAATTTCAACATTGCTGGCAGTCATTCCCTTTTCCTGTCCCTCCATCAAGACTTTTAACACATTTTAAAAACCCATGCTCTTATCTGCTGCTCGCTTCAAATAATGGCTTTGGAAGCAGCATTGATATGACCAACATAACATTCATTTATGTTGTTTAGCACAACCAAGAGCTGGATGACTTTTTTTTTTTTTTTGCATCAAAATGTTAAGATTTTTAAAACAAGTTCAGTTCCAAGAAGCAGTTATTGAGCCTTGTATGGTGGTTCATTATACACTGGTGGTTATTGGAAGTCAAAAAGAAAGCACAGCAGTTTGGTCCATAGTTGTTTGAATTTTACTTTAGTACGTGTTTCATCTACGCTTTGACTCAGTTTCAGATTACAGGTAACTGTTTGTGGTTGGTTTATTTATATTCTACAGTCAGTTATATGTGTCTGTGTTGATCTGTAAGTTTTAACCACCTCTCATAGAGAAACTGGAGGAATTTACCCTGAACTTTCCACAGTGCACACAAAGTGCATTTGGTTTTCAGTTTGCTAAAAATCTGAAGAGGTGAGAGATGTGTGCTTTGACACATAACTTGGGATGCAGAGGGTTCATTTTCTTTTAGATTCAAAACTACCTTTATTCAGGAACCTGCTGCAGAAATAGAGTAAAGGAAGCTAATAATAATAAAAGCATTTGTAGGAGAGGTTTCATGATCCTCTCCTTGCTGTAGAGGATTATGAAGCTGTTTGCATGTAGAGCAGATAGATGGGAATAAAAAAACGAATGTCTCTACCATTCACCGTATGTTTTTGAAAGTCTAAAATCATTACATGTTGGTTACACTTTGAAAATTGCGAAGAACAAATAGAAAAGTGAACTTTTGGCTGTTAACACTAGGAGTAAGTATGAAGTTACAAACATTACAAGCAGTATATCTGACAAATCAGCTTAAGGTTGTTTTTCTTCCTTCTGAAAAGAAAGGAATAGCGGATTCATCTCACATGTTCTTTTTGACCTACTGTTGTGCTTAAGCTCCTTCTCTTTCTTTCTATCGTCCACTAGCGCTCTGTGTCTGTGCCCCCAAATCATCTTTCCATTTTTAACCCCAGTGGCCTTTTTCTTTATGTCCCTCACTTTTATTCATTTCTTCCTCTTTTATGTCCCCTTTTTTTTAATAGTATCACTGTCCACCACAATTGAAACCATGTCACATTTCTCTTCAGCCATTCTGTGCAGGGAAAATACTTGCTGACTCGGCCCAACAGAGGAGAACCCAGCAAAAGCTCATACCACCCACGCCTTCAAAAAAAGAAAAAGAACCTGATTGCATTAGTGTTAACAAAGCGTCATGGCATGGCTGGAGCTATTCTTTTGGAGGCACAGTTAAATGGTGTAAGTAGGAGTGCATAGACAGAGGAGCAGGGGAGAGAATAATAGCCACAATTTGACCTCTGTTCCCCTTTCAATTGTTAAGCAGACACTGGCTTTATATTACATTATAAGGCAGAGAAGCAGGGCCGGTGCATCAGCGAATATTCTGAGTTTCTGAAGTGAATTAGTTTGTCCCAAAAGTGCACGCATAGTTGTTTTGCTCCCTCTCTCCCCGTTCCCTGAAATCCGATTTGTGCTGCTTCTTTTGTGAGTCAAGGTTGGTTAGTGAAGAATAGTCTAGGTAATAAATTCTTTGCCCAACTGGATGTTCAATGGAATTAAATGAAAACACAGATGATTAACAAGAGTCACAAACCGAGGCGCAGTACACGTTATCATGTTTGCATTCATTTTGGCACTTATTTATCGGGAATGAGGTCAGACCGACAACACAGGGGAGTTTCTGAGTATTTACAAAATTACATACAGGATGTGGAATGCACAGACTGTTAGAGAGGGTCTACATGTGGAGGCATTCATGGTGAATAGACATGTCTGACTCTTTGTGTCGAGTCAATACAAAGCAGCAAGGCCAAAGCCTCTCCTCAGAGAGGGTGGAGACTTTGACAGGTGGTCAACACAAATGGTCGTGCTTGAGACAAGCCATCACTGCACTGTAAACTGGTTAACTGTCGCTTACATCTGTGTGTTTAAATACCAGATTTTACTGAAAACTGACTCAAAGCTGGATTCAGATTTTTCTGTGTTATTCTTACAGCAACGACGAGGAGCAGAAAGAAGAACAGGTTTCGGAGGAGCAGCGGTCAGCTCTTTATACCAGGAGGAGATGATAAGGTATTTAAATCGGAGGCAACACATACAAGTTGAGATGCACCAATTTAGCAGTGTTAAAGTTCAATACACCTAAGCACTTATTGTTGTCATCACTCCTGATTGTGGATGATGTTTCTAAAGAAAGAAGACTCCAACTTAGCTATTTTCGCTTTCGGTTTTTAATAATAAAGTCAGAAGAAGCATACTTTGAAGATGCCTTCATCTTGAAAATGTGGCTCTTAAATTATTTTATTTTTGTTGGGTTCAAACTTGTATTTTTTTTAATTGTTATGTTTCAAAATGTAAAAAGTAATTTAAAAGGAAGCCACATTTTCCAACCTATGATGCCATGCAGTACAGTGAATGCTGCAAGTCAAGGACTTGATGCAATCTGCTGAGATAGAAACCTTTTAATTAAATTATTAATTGAGCTCACTGTACTGTTTGATAACTAGGATCTATTGGAATGTATTTGTGATTGAATTGAAAGGATTTTTGTTAAGTGCCTTGAGACTACATTTGTTGTGGATTAGCACTGTATAAATAAAACTGACCCGAACTCAACTTATATTCATACTGCAAAAGAGAGAGAGCAAGACTTTCGGCAGATAAAAGGAAGGCTGAAGCTAACTGTTTTGAGCTTTGGAAATCTCAGAGTTAATGTACGGATATACCTATGACTAAAACAGAATTTACTCACATGTCGCCTCTGTTGATATTATATGACCCCTTCTGACTGCAAGGCAGTTCATATAGTCTCATATATTATCTTTCTTAAAGAGAGACTGCAAATTGGAAAACTGGAGATCAGAAACCAGGCTCAAAACTCTTCAGTCACACACCAGAATCTGCTTTTTAGTCTAATATTCAAAGTAAATATGTGTTCACCGCATAGAGATCTGTACTGTCTTGTGTGTAAGTATTTCATAGATCTTTGTGGAGCAGTATCCCTGTTTTAATTCTCAGGTCAACTTAGTGAGCTTGGCATTGTTAACCACTAGACTTGCTGTATTTGATTATATTCAACAGACGGTAACTGCAGTCGCAGGTCTGGAAATGTCACGCAGTTCTGATTTATGTTAATGAAATCCTTTCTCCATTTACTCCTGCCTGGCAGACTCACTGAAGCTTGGAAACCCCCATCTTCATTTCAATGCAAAAAGAGCTTTTTGGAGATGAATATGAGATGTGTGAATCCTGCAGGTTTCCTCCTAAATGGCTGTACATGATTAGTATGCATATTTTCTGTAAGAAGTGCCCGGAGTCCCCCCTCCCCACTTTTTTTTTTTTTTTTTCTTTTTAATTACACAATTACACAGGCAGGATTATGGAGATGCACCGAGTACAGCAGAGCGAGGTTGCTACAGACGACTTCCCAGGACGATGTTCCCCTGGTGATATCCAGTCGCAGCAAAGACTCATGGGGAACCCGTCACAAGGATGACATTAACATGACACAAACACACCTGAGTAGACAGAGTCATACACTTCATGCTGTATGTCCACGTGATTATCATCCGAAGTCATGCATAACCTCCCAGACGTGATGAACTCACTGCTCTGCTGCTCTTCAATTTCCTCTTTCTCACACATAAACAGCCTCCATATTAAACAGCTGAACACCTGTTAACCAGGCAGATTTAATTGCTCTGCTCACTCTACCTCCACTCGTGTGTTTGTGTGTGTGTGTGTGTGTGTGTGTGTGTGTGTGTGTGTGTGTGTGGAACGTTTATAGATGAAAACAGGATTGATTAGCAATCGCTGAGCTGATCGGAGGGTTCGAATGTTGCATTTGCAATTTGCCGACCACCTGCAAGATGGATTCCGATAAAAGCGAGCTCTTTGCTGGAAGCCAGACCTTTGTTATTTCAGTTCTCATTGTTTCAGGTGCTTCTATCAAAGCTCAGGTCTTACGAGGGAGCAAGACGAGAGATTGTGTGAGTGTACGTGTGCCTTTGATGGATTATGTGGCCGTATTGCTGATCACTAAAACTCAGGCCAGACAGATGAGTATTTTTTTTTTTTACCAGTGTGACCAGTTTGGCCTGATGGATGAAGGACATATCTGCCAGTACACCACACTGGACATACACACGTTTGTGAGCACATAATGTTCCCACACATGCACATCCTAGATACACAAACGGTAAAAACCTTGGCGCTGCCGTGATGACAGAGTGACCTTCCCAGCATGCTTTGCACTGCTGTGGATGTCATGTTGTTTATAAGGCCCACATTAATCACTTGTTTGAATATGGCCTGTTGCTTTGCGTCTGTGTATTTGGATTCCTTTGTACAATTGTGCTAAAAGTTGTTGTCCAAATAATTGTTCGTGTGTGTGTGCCTTCATTTGTAAAATCATTTTAATGCTTGTTTATAACCCCAAAGCTCCCTGCTGTGTGTGTGTGTGTGTGTGTGTGTGTGTGTGTGTGTGTGTGTGCGCGCGCGCGTGTGTGTGTGTGGGTTCTTCATCGTCATTCATATGTATGTGTCATGCCAGCCCTGTCTCACCATCAACTAAAGACGGATGACTCGGCCTATTGATTAGTTGCCGGGGGAGACGGATGGTGGCCACGCATCAGGCAAACATTGGGGTCATGATGGCCATCAGACAAGGAAGTGGGCGTGGTCCACCAGAGGGCTTCATGAATAAACATAGCTGCAGTAATCAGGAGTATGTAAATGAATGTGCTGATACATAACCCTCCTCTGCTAAAAGCGTGATGAGTTATTCATCATTCACCAGGAGCAGATGAAAAAGAGTGAGTGAAGACAAAAGAGAGATGATGTAACTGAGAAACTGAAAGAAAAGAAGTGATGATTACTAAAAAAAAAAAGAAGGAACCACTGAGAAAACTCTCTTTGTATCTGTTTTTTCTCATAGAAAAAGGTAACATACTTAAATTTTAAATTTCAAGTTTAATCTCCCCTCAGTGTGGTGTTAAACTGATCTGAGCTACTCAACATTTTTTTTTTTGTTTTTGTTTTTCTGTACTGTCTTCTTTTACCCAAATAAGCATGAAAATTATAGTTTTTGCAAAATTCCTCAGGCTTTGAAAGCTATACTTTAGGTCTTGTGTAATTTACTCAAACAAATGAGTCTGCGTGGTTGTGCATATATAGTTGTCGTAAATAAACTGCACTATGTAGTTTATGCTAACATTGGTTAATGTTAGCATTTTTAACATATTTTGATTTGACGCTATTTGACAATATTTTCACTCCATATATTTCAGTTCAAGTTGAGTAGATCATGTTTAGAAAAAAAACTTGCAGAAAAGAGCTGTTCTGCTCTTTGAGCATCATATAACTCAATGACTATTGTTTCAGCTGCTTTCTTTTATGCTGTTTTGTTATTTTTTTGAGCGATACCCGTCTCATTTTCTACCATAAAGGAACTTCTTCATCAAAAAAATCATTTAAAATCAAAATCTGCTAAGAGTATGAGTAACATTCAGGCTTAACTGTATCACCCGCCGATGGTTCAGTTGTGCTGAACATGTTTAGCCTTCATGGAGTGTAAGTGTGGCTCAAGCTAGCTGGGCTCTCAGGACTTTTCCATGCCCAAAGCAGCACAGGAAGACAACTTGAGGAACTATGGGATTTGTGTTGACTGAGTGACTCTGTAGGAGCAGTAGGAGTGTCAAATATGCAGGTTTTCTTTCAGACAATAGAGCACTAAATTCAATTAATTTGAATGGCTTGGGTGGGTAAGAGGGAGTGGAAAGCGTAAAGCTCTAAATGAGATTTTGCACCCCTCCTTTTTACCCAACATCTCTCCCACCTTCCCCACACCCCCAAAGCACTCCTTCCTGTCCCCAATGCAACAAGGTGATTAGAGACAGAGAGATATAATTAGAGGTGGGATGGTGCCGCTGTGCGTGTCTCTGTCCCTTGGGGATGTGGCATGTGTGTCTGCCGCTGTGGTATCAGATGGTTGAGTATCATATGTTGATAGTGTTAAATTTCTGATGATTCAAAACTGATGTCATTACTACTTATGTGGCATATGTCTGGATGACGTATGAACCAGGAAGGAAGTTTAAGTTCACTGACTGGCAAAGGACACATATGTTGGAGAGTATTTTGAGCAGGGAAATAACTTTGACATCGATGGTTTTCGCAAATGCATTTCTTGCAAAGCTGTAAGTAACCAAAAACAACGTATGAGGAAAAAAAATTGTATCAAAACTTGAGTTGCACAGGGATTTACCCACTAATTTACAAAGACTTAGTGACCATAAATTATTGCCCTTATTTTCCTGTTTTGCTAAAAGAAAAATGACAACATAACTGTTTTTGTTTCTGTTTTTCCTCCTATCTTGTTCTCAGGGAAGAAGACAAGAACATCTTTGATTACTGCAGAGAAAATAACATCGAGCACATCAGGAATGCCATCAGCACGCAGAAACTGGATGTCAATACCAAAGACGAAGAGGTACAGCTCCAAAAACAGCATGTAAAAGCTGACGTAGTTTCCATGTGAGAGTTGCTGTAAATAGACCTACTCCAACAAATTATTACTTATTATTAGACTGCTATTTCTACAAAGTTGTCCTGCTGAGGACTCTTTCACCAATATTTTGCATACACAGCACTGAAAAAAAATTAAGAGACAACCTAAAATGATCAGTTTCTCAGATTTTACTTTTTATAGGTACATGTTTGAGCAAAATGAACATTGTTCTTTTATTCTATGAACTACTGACATGTCTCCAAAATTCCAAGCAAAAGTTTAGTATTTATTTGCAGAAAAGGAGAAATGGTCAAAATAACGAAAAAGAGGCAGTGCTTCCAGATGTCAAATAATGCAAAGAAAACAAGTTCATAGTCATTTAGAAACAACATTACTAATGTTTTAACTCAGGAAGAGTTCAAAAATCAAGATTTGGTGGAATAACCATGAGGTTTTCAATGGGGTTCAGTGCAGTGGTCTCTTAATTTTTTCCAGAGCTGTATGTGTCCACAGTCAGTGACTTTGCTTGGACCTGCTGTAAAGATGCATATGACCTGTTAATGAGTGGCAGACAATGCAGCTCCATCTTAGTTTACACATAGAGGTTTCTGTTCTCACTCAGACATAAGGACCAATAGTTAGGGCTGAAATTTCTAAAACTGCAGAAACCGCCGCTGCGGTGATCAGGTGTTTCCTGGATGGATCGTGAAATCCATCCGTCTGCTTTTGATTCATTATCAGACGAGCCAACTGGCCCCCTGCCCTTTCTTCAATCACCGCCACTCTTCACAATAAACAGGCATTCATCCGCTGAGCTCACAGTCAAAGGCCAGATGGTTGAGCCATCTCTGCTGAAAACGCTTGTGTAGCCACAACTACTGTGTTCTTCTAATTTTTTGTTGTTCTGCCCACTAGACAGCAGAGGGCAGTGGTGACGTTTCAGCTCAAAATAGTGTTAAATGCAGGTTAAAAGAAAGGGGCTCTGTCTCAACACTTGTTTTATGAGTGTGGATCAGAAATATCACCTCAGTTCAGTTCTTGTGTTGAATGTTAATGTTAAAGTTTGTGGTATATTTTCAGCAGGTGTAAAGAAATGGCTTAACTTTGTCTTTAATCAATTTGCTGCTGTGCGTCCTTTGTCTGTCAGTGAAGCAAAAGCAGTGGAATGATTATAAAAACAGTTAAAAATAATCCTGGAAGGCATGAAAACAGCAAAACACGTAACAAAACATTAAAAAAAGACTTTACTTTCTCAAAGTATTGTGATAACTTCATATGGAATAGAAATAGAGTTATGCAATGCTGCCCCTCCCCCACTTGTTGCTATGCACTGGCAGTCAGTTGAGTTTAAAAAAAGAGGCTGCTATGCTTAGAAAGACGTAATCGTCGTTTGGTAATAAAAAGGAGCATCACTAATCAAGCTTTTTAAGGTGCTGCTGATTTAGTTGACAAGCTGTTAGTAATTCCATTATATAATTTTTTTTTAATTAAGATGATAACCATAAAAACATGTTATTTTTACTTCTTGTCATCAAACAAGTGCAATCTTAAACCACCCCTTGGCAAATTCACGCAAGTAAAATGCCAGAGTTGTCAAAGAAAGGTTGTAACATCCACACCTTTGAAGCAAGATGTCAATGTTTCAATGACAGGAGGACTCAAAACACGTTTTCACATCTGGCTTGCACAACAGGTGTTTATAAATGTGTAATTATTTTCTTTTCTGATGTTATAACCTTTGCCAGCTTTATTATCTGCTAATTCTCTTGTGGAGATGTGTTTCTTTTTTTGGAACATGTCCCAACTCTTTGCATTAAGAAAATAAGTTTTTCTTACTTAATAAGACAGTGCTAAAAAAAGAAAAAAGAAAACCTCCCTCCAGTAATTTAGTCATGATTTAGTGCGATCTATTGTACCAGTTCAGTCTTCTACATGATTTAATTAGGGTTTTATCACTGCTGGACCTGAGAGCCATCATATTTCTGAGTTTGTATTCTCCTGTTTGAACCATGAGGCTCTGATGTGCAGTGAAAATGCAGGCAACACTCTGCAGCAGAGCACCTTAAAGAGAGAGTGAGAGAAGGCAACATCGGTATTCTGACCTGACTTATAAGTAGCCATTTTAACATGCAGCCCTGGTGATCAATATGATTTAAGCAACAGAATTGGACTTGCAGAGTTTGCTTTACCTAATTGGCCTCATTGAAAAATGAGCTCTTGAAGTTTTATTAGAACAAGAATCTTAGACCCAAGGAAAGGGCTGTGGGATAGTGTATGCGTAAGAAGTGCTTGATTCTGCAGTTTGTCTTGTGGCTTTTAACCAATTCTTCTCCACACAAACCAAGATACAGCGCCTCAAAAAAGTGTTCATACCCCTCATATTTTCTTCACATTTTACCACAAACATTTCTATCTTTCATTGACATTTTATGTGATGAGTCCACACAAAGTAGTGCATGAATCTGAAGAAGAAAAGCATTGGTTTAAAAAAAATAACAAAAAAACATCCTAATACAATTCTGTAAAGTGTAACATGCACATGTATTCAGCTCCTTTTAGTCATTTATTCTTAATAAAAATTAGGTTCAATTAACCGTCTTCAAACTTTTGTAATTAGTAAATGGAGTCCACAGGTTTGTAAATGAATCTCAGTCAAAGCTGTGCTAGACAGCTGTTCAGTGAAGTGCTCAGAGGCTCGTTAGAGAACATTAGTGAACAAACGGCTTAATCCTGAACCAAAAAACACCTCCGACAGGTTAGGGACCCGGTTGTGGGCAAAGAGAAGCAGCCACAAGGCCCCCCCGTAACTTTGAAAGAACTGCACAGCCCTACAGCTCATGTGGAAGAATACGCTAATAGAACAACTATTAATTGTGCACTCCACAAACCTTGCCTTTATTTAAGAGTGGCGCAGAAACAAACTGTGTTTAAAAGGAACCTTTAAGAAAAAAAGGCCGTCTGTAAGTTTCATCTCATCTCAGAGATGAGATGAAACTTTTTGACCTGCATTCAACTAAGAAGAAGATTAAGACTAATAAGCTGCACATACAGCCCCCATGGTAAAAAAAATAAAATGGTGGCAGCATCATGCGGCGGTTATTTTTTAATTAGCAGGGACAGACAAGCTGGTTTGAGTTGACGGGAAGAAGGCTGGAGCTAAATGCTGAGCAACGGTGAAAGAAAATATGTCAGAGGCTGTGAAAGACTTGAAATGTTCCACCTTCCAGCAGGACGACAAACCCAAACATACATCCAGAGGAATTGTTAGATCAAAGTTTTTAAATGTAATTAGAATGGCTCAGCAAAAGTCCAAACCTAAATTTTGACACTGGTGTTCAGAAACTTTCCCTTCAATTTGAGGTAATGTGCAAAGAAGAATGGACAAACATTTCAGTCTCTAGATGTCCATAACTGGAGGATGATTGGCACAAAGGACTCACAGATGTATTTGCAATAAAAAAGTGATTCCACCAAGTATTGATTCATGAGCTGTGGATATAAGTGCAGGCTATGCTTGTGAAATTACTATTTGTAAAAAAAACACTTGAATATCAGTCATCATTATTCCGCTTCACAATTATGCAGCTCTTCAAGTTTGTGTGATTTGTGCGCTTGTGTTGGCAGGGTCGGGCTCTCCTGCACTGGGCCTGTGACAGAGGGCACAAGGAGCTGGTGTCTGTCTTACTGCAGCACAAAGCCGACATCAACAGTCAGGTAATCCAGAAATCCTCTCTCTATATTTATAGGGTTTTTCAACATCTACATAGTAGATAGACAAAAACCAAACAAACAAACAAAAAAACATTTAGCCCATAAGCACACTCAAGAGTCCTAGTCAGGTGTTACGAATGTAGCTCTTAGTGCTGAACCATGCACTGTATTTATTTTATAATACAAAAGACCATGTAAAAAAAAAAAATTGTGACAGTTACAAGAGAGACATAGCTGAGCATAACCTTCTGCCATTGTATCCTGGACGAAATATTTTTCAAAAATCCAGCTGAAGAGGCATTTTCTCAAACGGAAAGTTAGCATTCTGTAGCGCTTTCTTTTATATTTATCAGCAGTAGTTGGGTAAGTTATTCTAATAGTTAATAGAAGATTATTGTTTTAGTTAACAGAATTTTGTTCATTTCCTCACCAATGATCTGTCAAAATTATTTCACTTTAGTACAACACCAGAAGCAATGTGCAAGGGTAAGCTGAGTTGCTTCGACTCTGTTGCAAACACTTAAAGATTTTACATTTCTCCAGGCATCATTCCATTCACCATCTGTAATTTTAGTTAACTTCCCTTTTCCCACACTCCCTTCAAGTGAGTAGTTTTCCCTGCATTGAGACATTTAAGAGCACTGTAAAATATGCTAGTAGAAGTAGGTGACGCTGTAAAAATAAATTGTCTTACTGTATTTAATGTGCCCTGAAAAATCAACAGTGTAGTATTTTTCATAAGTCCTAATGTGTAACTACCAGAAAAAGTCCTTTTTGAAACATTATTTTTTTTAAATCAGTTAATTAAATGACAACCGGTTAGATTCTTTCATTAAGTTATTCAGTTTGGATCTTTCTTTGTCACTGGAATTTAGAAAGTTGTCCATTATTCCAGGTAAGAACAAAAAAGCTGAATTTCTGCAAATTGGGGTAAAACAGGTTATTTGCAGACAGAATTAAGGGTTTTGCTTTCTTTAGAAAAAGTAGAGATCCTAATTTGCAGTCGAACATAGAGCGGTCTACGTCAATCCAGAGTGAAGTAAACTTATTATGCACTCAATCAGCAATGACGCTTAAGTGGCCACTGAGTTGGTATTTTCAGATATATCTGGGAGGTAAAGATCCCCTTTACAGAAGAGCAACACAATGTGGACATTTTTTTTCTGTTCTTTTTCTAAGGATCTTGTTAAATCTAAAGCTTTTTGGAGCAGATCTGCTTTTCCAAACTGTTTAGTTACTTCAGTTTAATTTAATGAAGCTATTTCTTATGTATTTGGAGGACATTTTTCCAAATGCCAGGGAAGATGGGAAAGTTGTGAGAGACTTTTTTTTATGGAGCAGAGCTTTTTTTTTTTTTGCATCTGCTCAGGTAAAGCATGAGCAACCTGTGAAATCCCCAGCACCCCCCATCAGCCGTCCCTTTTGTCTCTCCATCCCTTTCAGAAGGTCACCTTTAATTCACTTTGTTCCACACATAAATCCCTCAGGGCTTTAGCAGACACTGTTAGCTGGTAGCTAGCCTGGTGTTTAGACTCTCAGAGGTTTAGCAGCATCCAGCGGGCTTTAGCTTAGGCAGTAAGCTGGCTCAGCTGCACATCCGAGAAATTACTCCTCTTCCCCCTGCCCACCGCCGTGGCACGGGGCGGCTCACCGGGCTGCTCGCTGAGGTTTTAACTGCGAGGACAAATCAATTGGAAGTAATCAGGCAAATTGTTTTTACGTTGCACAACCCACATAATCAGGACATTTCACAAATGACTTTCTCTTTTGTGGTCATGTGTGGCCCCTTTTGTTTGTGAATGCTCCCAGAGAGGGGGGTGGACGTAAGAGTGGAATAAGTACAAAACAATTCACTCGTGATTTACAGCCTCACCAAGATGGTTCAAGCACGGCTGGACCCGTGTGAAAATAGAGGCTTTTTTCTTTTACTTTTCTCTTTTCAAAACGTAACCCATTCACAGTAATTTATTTCTGATTAATGTGAACATTGGCTGATATTAGAGTCTCACATTATGGCAACTTTGAGCGAAAATATGACAGTATCAAAATACTTTCACGAAAAAGCTAAAGCAGAAAATGTTGCACATTTTAGAATCATTTTTCTGCCTTTGCTATTACGGTATGGCATTAATTATTACTGTGATAATAATATTTGCGATTTATCTGTAATTATTTTTTATTGGAGAAGCTCCTGCTGATTTAGCTGTAGGCTTCAAGTGCTGGTTCCACCTATTTTTGCATTTTTTATTTTTTTTTACCCTTATAAAAGTAAGACTTAGAATGAAAATTAGGACCTATGCAATGTGTCACAGAGCATGTTGAGCGCGTCAACCTTCCTTCTTCTGATTCAAGTCGACTCTGCAATCCCAGAGTCGGATCCAAACTTGATGAAACAGCATTCAGCTTTTCTTCTCCACTAATCTGGAACAAACTTTGGAAGACTGAGTTCTTGTATCGTTTAAAAGTCCATTTGTTTAAAGCTGCCTTTGATTAACAACTGGACCATCATAAATTGTAGTTTGTTTTTCAACCTGTCATTGCTTTCCTCTGTTTTACCACTGCGATGTCATGTTTTGCTTATTTGTTGTTTTATCAACTTTTTAATTATGTAAAGCACTTTAAATTGCTTTGTCACTGAAATGTGCTAAAAACAATAAAGTTGCCTCTCCTTGCCTACTTAGTCAGGAAATTTGCTCAGGCTGGCCTGCAGTGAACTGCTTGACACCACATTTTAATTTTAATGATCCTATGAACAATTTTTTGTCCATTCATGGAAAACTTCAGGACTTTTTTTTTTTTTTTTTTTTTAAGAAGTGAGATTTCATAGGAAATCAAAGCACTGATCTGTTCATAAATTCAGGTCATTGGGAACTTTCCACCTGCCGCTCTCTCAGGTGTCTGAGGAACTGTTCAGTGGAGGAGACTGAATATGTAAAAAAACTGGTAATTTCCACTGGAGTCACTGGGGACAGATTTATGTGGTGGCAGAGAGCAAAGTACAATCAGCTAAATCATATCACTCTGTCAAGATGCCAATTATCTCACTATGTATAGCTTACTAAACAGTACACTTCTCAATTAGAACGTGTTTGAACATCCTTTACTTTGAGAGGAGCCAAAATAAACCAAAGGAGATGGGGAAGATTAAAAAAAAAATGTAATAAAGACTTTTATAAATGTGTCCTTTCCCCCAAAGCCTCTGACATGAAACAAAGACGCTTTATTGTTGTACATGTCCATGAGAGAAACGGAGGAATGTTTGGCTTGTTTTCGGGCTATTAAAGCATCCAGTAATCTCCCTTGACCTCTACCAACTGCTGAGCAACCAGTAAATAAAGATCAAACATGATTTATGTTTAATTTGTTGATTAAAACAGGGAGGGGGGCTTAAGAGTTAAAACAAAAAGTATTATTATTTGCTTGGCAGAGGAGGAAAATCGTTGGAAAGTAATCAACTGATTGTTTTAGGGAATTGTTCCCAAACCCTGGTAACCTGCATTAAGAGCTCGTTTGATAGTTAATCCAGGATCAAGGGACCACAATAGGTAGCTGCGTGAGTTTGAATACGCAGATCACAGATCTGCCACCTGCCAGCTGTAGAGCCGGCTCTGGTGTTTGTACGGTACATTAAACCTCGCCGTGTTCCCGCAGCTAATACTCCCTGAAAAAGTGGGGCAGGCTTCACCAACTGTGGGGGACAGAGGCAGTAAAACCTTAATTCACAAAACGCTGTAAACTGAAGTTTGAATAATTGACCTGTTGTTCAGGCCAGAGTACGTAATAATGAATGGTAGAGTGTAAATATCCAACATGCTTTCATTCTAAAGCAACTGGGAAAACCTGATCCACACAGGAAAACGGTCGTAAATGATTAAGATTTTATAAGTTTGGTGTCAGTATGGTTATTTTCAAACCATCCAGCTGCAGTTTTTTTTTTTTTTTTTTTTTTTTTTTTTGTGCAGGTATTATTGAAATATGCTTAGATAAACCAAAAATCCTTAAAACTCCCCCCTGGGTAATGTGTGTAGAAACCTTTAAGTAACAGCGGCTGCATTCTCTAACAGTGAACTTTGCAGATTTGATTGCATAGTGGTTTGACCTGGTCCACCTCTGTTCACAGGTTCAGTTTTAAAAAAAACAAAAAACCCACATATTTGTTAATCTGAATGGTGATGATGACAAATTTTGATTAGTTTGTTCTTTTTATAGACATTTTTACACATATTTCCCTGGGGTGCCAGTAAATGTAGAGCAGCCTGTGTGATTTTGTGCTTCATTCATTTTAGCACAGACTGCTAAAAACAAGTGTTGTGTTCTTAATTGTCTTAATAGAGCTGTTGACTTGTAGCTATCTTGAAATTGTTGTTGAGGCTCTTTGATTTTGTTAGTAATGTCATTGGTTTTTATTACACCGTATTAAGCTTAGGTAAATGAGAGGATGTTCTAAAACAGGCGGTGTGGTGGTTTCGGTTATGCTCAGTTATATAAATG
>NW_006799991.1:1233792-1266965 GCF_000485575.1 Poecilia formosa | reverse complement strand
AACAAGTAAACATAAAATCAAATTGTAATGTTTTTCTTTGGGAACAGGTCAAATTGAGTATTCAAGAATGTCAAGATTATATTGTTATCCTCCAAAAGGGCTGGAAGGCTTGCCCATGTTAGAAGCATGATGTATGCATGCATAATGTTTATTATGCATGCATTTATTATTATGCAATTTAATCTTCATTTACCAAGAAAAGATGTGTGTCTTCAAATAGAAAAACTACACAGACAAAAAGTTTACTAACTCTGCTTGACGAGTAGCTTTTTATTAAACTGAACAACCATGTATAAATACACATCTTGATGCAGTGGAAAATATGCTACTGTGTCTCAAAAGGATAAAAAAAAAATCAAGCAAACAAAACTACTCAGTTGATTGCAAAAAAATAGACTAATTTGGATAAAAAGCTGTTCTGTGCATCAATAAAATCTGAAAGGAGAACAGTAAACAATTTTCCTTGAGAACAAAATTCAAATTCAGTTCAAAAATACATTATTAAACCCAAATGTAGATTAAATGTTGCTGTAACTTATATTATAAAGATCTCTTCTGAGAATTGCTGTAGATGCTAATGGCTGAGGGCCAGAAGGATCTCCTGTAGCAGTTAGTACTACAGCAGCTCTGAAGAAACGCCTGATGGCAGAAGACATTACACTCTCTACAACAAATTTGCAAACGATGTGCAACATCTTGCTGGGTTTAACAGAACAATAGGACTCCTTCGATAAGGTATGATTTAGGTCTAAGGGATATTTAATGGGACATGTTTGTTTTTAGGGTAAGTTTACTGATAAGATGTGTGTTGTAATTACATTTGGACGGACTGAGATATTTAGTTATATAAATAAAATGGTCAAAGGTGACGGTAAGAAGCTTGGGAATGCTTTCTGTCAATGGAGAGTCTCCACAACAGAAGTGTGTGCGAGTTCGCTCTGCTGGTGGTCATTGCAGTGCGGGTGGAGTAATCCCAAATTCATGCACACTCACGCACACATTCACTCTCTGTCTCTCACATATGCACTGCTTTTGTTTTCCAGTTGGAAATACTAACCTGTCTTCTAACCTTACCATCAAGCCTTAGGGTTACTATGGAGATATGCATGTGAAGATATCACATGCCAATTAATATGAAACGGGGTTAAAAATAAAAAAAAGGCCTCGCTTTGGGTGCTTTGGGTCTGTGATGCTGCAGGTGATAACAATGGCCAAAAATGGTCAAATGAAGACATTCACAATACGTGAGTTAGTCTGTGATTACAGAGAGGCTGTGTGACAGAGAGTGGGGATTAGGCTGACAAAGAGGATAGACAGGTGAGAGACAGGTTAACCCAACAGGAACACAATGCCAGGAAGGAAGGAAATATTAAGGTTTGACGTAAAGGGGGGCTGATGGGAAGAAAAGGCAGCGCTGGTGTTAAGCACATGTCTGTGTGTCACATGCTTCTACTCGACTTGTTCCGGATTTTTTGCTTTTTCTTTCCTTTTTTTTCTGCATTTTGCACGACTCTGTTTCTCATCCTCTCCTCATAACTCAGCCCTGCCCCCGCACCCCGGTTCCCTTCAATCCAACTCTCCCTGCCTTTGCCCCTGCTTTGTATTAAAACAACATGATCCATGAGGCGGGGAGAGCGACTCGCAGCACCGCTAATTCTAATTAATCCAGCGTGGTGGCTCGGCCACGGCAGGCCCCAAGCACTCTCAGTCTATCAGATAGAAATTCATAACTTAATTGAGGTCAGAGCCTCAAGCCGAACGAACAAAAGTCTCCAGCCAGGACCAGCTAGATCAATAGTAATAAATATCTGACTGGGTGGCCTTCAGTTGGTGGCTGGCGAATACACAACAAATCTCATGCACACAGTTTGCACTTGAACCCCTTACAGAAATGTGGACAGTTTTATTGTTTGTGTGTGTGCGTGCGTGCGTGTGTGTGTCAAATAGGTCTTTCTCAAATCTGTGTATATCAATATTTTTTTGACAAACAAAAAAGAAGCACACAAGTTGTTGTCTGTAAGGTGTCGGATCATAGCACACTGCATAAAGTCTTCCAACACTTCTGCTGAAGTGTTGGAAGACTTCCCTCCTTATAAAGTTTCCTCATTTGACATTTTCAATACTGTTCTGAATTTGTTAATTCAGTACAATTCAGTCTATTTCTCTAAGGCTAATTCACAACAAATCTCTGTTCAGGGCATTTTGCAAAGCCAACTGATCAAATTCTTATCCATTTAAATAGAATTAAAATTGGTCATAGTTCATTCCAGCCCTATAGTTTAATTCTGATTTATTTACCTTGAGTCCAGTTCAATCCAAATTATAATACAGCAGGATTCAGTTTATTAAAATCGCCGTAAATGGGTTTGTCCAGGAAGAAACCAGGCTAAACGCAGAAGTACTGATTCTGTTGTAATTCCCATAGGAAACAAAAACAGATTTTAAATTATGTGGAGATCTGTTAACTGCGAATAATATAGTTTACAGTCCATTTAATTACTCATTAAAATGATGGAAATGTTTTAATGTAGCAAGAGCCTGGATGCCAGAAACAAGACGAAGCTAACAAGTCAAAATAACTGTTTACTGATGAACTGAAATCCTCCTAATATAATGGGCCAGTTGGGCTTTAACTGTTTCATCCAAATTGGGTATTTCTGTGGGACCTTCCATCCTGACATCTTGGAAAGTGGAAAAACATTTAAAGGTTTTAGAAGATCTAAACATTGTTCACCCATAACTGCCCAGAGATTCTCAGCCCTTAGTTTTGTTGCCCAAACATAACCATACATTTATTGAAAACAAATCAGAAGCTAATGTGTAAACCATAACAGATTTAAATCTTCATGGTAGTTCCCACTGATCCAAGTTAAATATGATGATGCTAAAGCACTGACAATGTGAAATTTCTTAAATTGTTGGATTCAGGATAAAACATTGTGCAGTTTTGCAGGATGTCATGACAAACGTTGTAAGTTGATCAGTATTAAGTAAATACCATTTTGATGTTTAAGAAAAAAAAACTAAAGTTTTTTTTTTTTTTACTTTTGCATGGATCTGGTGTGCAGATGAAGCTGTTCAGGTAAAGCTCGGGTCGTTTCTTGGCAAACAGAGATGACCTAATCCTCTCATCTGTGTCTTCTTCACTGCTATCAACTGTTTGTGTGATAAAATCGGCCAACACACACCTTGGTGGCTGATTGAAATTCTACGGCGGAGGCATTATTACACATTTGTATCCCTCCCCTTTCCCAGCACTGCCTCCTATAACTAATGGCTCAGTCAGCCCAGTCATAACAAATATCCAGCAAGATTCGTCATAATTGTGTGTGTGCATGTGTGTTTGTGTGTGAGTAATTGTGTATCCCATCGTCTCGAATGTAAAGGGTCATCAAGAGAGGAAAGGCAGAAAGGTGGGAACTTAAGCAGCTGAAAGCTTCTGAAAAATTTACATCAAAATGAGGTGTAAAATAAAAGTGATGGAAAAAATACCAAGGCAATATTGGTAAGTATGTCATGATCTCTATTCTCACGTTTTGCCTTTTTAAGTTGGGCAACTGGAACAGTTAAGGTTAAGTTAACAGTTAACAGTTAAGGTTTTTGCAATTTCTCTATATCACCTTAAAAAAATGATACATTATATAGCATGTTTACATGCCAATATATATATACACACAATAATGTGATGGATCCATAGAAAGGCAAAGAAAATCCATAACAGCACATTTAGATGCAGACTAAGCAGATGCTGTTTATAAGCACTGCACTTCTACCCTATCTTTGCTGAAAGAGCCTGAAAGAGGCTTTCTGCAGCCAGTTGTAATTGTACAAAACAGTAAATCAGAGAAATAAAACATAATTTATCAAACTTTATGTTCTAAACTGGAAAAAAGAAACATCCACATCTCTCTCTGCTCACCTCTTGAATTGCTGGATTTGTGTGAACGTCTCCCGTCTACAACAGAACCCGATTGTTTGTGTACCAGAAACCTACACAGAGAAAGGGGGGATGTAGTAAATGAAGGGATTTTTATAGATGTTTCGTGCGCTCGCTGGCTGGTAGGCAGCAAGTGATGCCAAGAGTCTCCTCTCCTGAAATGTAGCAGTTTAAAATGTCCCAGATAGAGAAAAATGGAGGAAATTAGAGAATTAGACAGAAGAGCCTGCACAAAAATACACCAGGTGGATGAAGTCATATATATATATATATATATATATATATATATATATATATATTTTTTTTTTTTTTTTTTTTAGTGTGTGCAATTCCATGACGAAGTAATAAAAGCTAACTTCCCATCTTTCTTGAAACATAACGATCCATCTGTTGATCAGTCCACCACTCCTGTTATTCTTCCGTCTGTTGCTTGTGTGTCAATTATCAGTTCAACCCTCAGTCATCACATCCATCGATCTATCCATACATACATCAATTTTTCCATCTATCCATCCCTCCATTGGACAAGTGGATGGATAATTCCACCCAGGATTATTTATCCTGGCCACCCAGGATTATTTATCCTGGGTGGAATTATCCATCCACTTGTCAATTCTTCCCATCCATCCATCCATCCGTCTGTCCATCAGTCTGTCCATCATGTCCAGCTTTACAGGTTTAACTGTAAAGCTGGGCTTAAAAGAATTGAAATCTCTGGAGAAGTATGTGATAATACCAATTTGAAACAATGCGTTGTAGACCCTGCTTTAGTTTTCATGGCTTCTTTTAACATTTAAAATATATATATATGATGCCTGGACTTTTAAGTAGCCAAACCAAAGGAATGTATCAATATTTCCGAGATGGACACCATTGCATTGTTTGTTGAACACAGAGAACATTTTATTTTTGTTTGATACTCATAATATTCAAATTGCAAGATTTGTAACACTATGATTTAGCTATTTTTGCTGTTCAAACGTTTTCTTCTGCACTTACGTCCAAGTGAACATTATTAAATGTTACACATAAGTATTATTTTTAGCTTAATATTTAGGTTTGTGAAGGTCTAACTCCAAGAAAGATGGATTTATAGCTAAGGAGACTTGTAGACTCAAAGTGCAAAATATTATGCTCAATCTAAATCAATCTAAATTTGTTTTATTTTAAAAGGCTGCCTGCATTCTTGCCAAGCCGTCCACATGAACACTAAGATTAGCTGATGCTAGAACAGCAGTTTTGCTGCTTAGCAGCTATTCTGGTTTCCACGCAACATTGGTCGAGCTCAAGATGGTTCTTTCTGAGGAAGTAGGAATGAATGCATACCTCTGTAAAAGTTCATACAACCACACAAAAGGCACAATATCCACCTCACACCGCCTTTGACATTTTATAAGTGACACTGTAAGCTGCTCATATGGGATTCATATTTAGTACCTGCTGCACATTAGTCCAACTCGATGAAATGAGGAAGCTGTTGCCAAGCTGTGTTAAAAGCGCCTATCAGACACAGAAACAGTTATGAATCTATAATATGAGCACTCAGAAAAGAGCCAGCAACTTGACAGTAATAGTGCAGCCTAAAGAGCCATTCAAGCAGGTAACAGTCCTCTTTGCCATCATCAGCTGTTGTTTCTTTCTTATTGGCCACTCACTGGGCCTTGCCTACACTCAACTATTTGATTTCCATCGTTCTTAACCATCCACATAAATTGTCAGGCGCATTAAAGCTGTCCTCGACTGTTTCAGACAGAGAGAGGGGGCAGAGTGAGGGAGTGCGAGCTGGATTCAGACAGCCAGGGGAGGGGACAGGGCCGAGGAGAGAGAATAAACAAAGTAAGTGTTTTGCCTTCCATCAGTCTCCTGCAGTACTCAGCTTTATGAGTCCCTCTCTCCAAATGCCTCAGCCACAGCCCCCACTGCTGGCATTGATTTTCATATTACACTCTTTTATGTATTTATTTATTTCATATATTTCTTTTTAAACATCATCGATGAGCCGCAGGAGGACAGACGGGGCCTCTGGTGAGGTTAATTCTGAGCCTCAGCCCTATCCTCCTCTTTTGATGGCTTTAATGGAGGCTAAGGTGTCCCATGAGGATAAGCAAGCCCAGTGACATGGAGGGGGAAGAGAAAAATGTAGGGGGAGAAGATGAGCATGTAAGAAAAAGATCGAGAAGCAAATTTGATGAAAACCCAGTTTCTTTTGTTTGGTGGGACCAGAAAGTCAAAACGTAATGACGTGTTCAGGATATTTCAATAAACCTGACCGAGATAAAGCATTGCTATTGTCCTAGACTGGCAAGGTTTTTACAGGGAGGCATTTCCATCAAGAAAAGACAAACGAAAAGTATCCAAAACATCCAATAGGTTATTATTGTTTTATAGAAGTTGTGTATTTTTATTTTTTTTATTTTCTTTTCGGTGGTTTGAATCAGAGGGGGCAGGGTGAAGTTCCAGGCAAGTGAAGGACACTTCCTGGACATGTGAAGGGCAGGGAGTTTGGTGTCAGGCTAATCTGGCCGTGGGTGGCAGCGCTCACATAATGAATGGTTAAACTCACCTCTCCCTGCACACAGACAGATGCCTAAATCTGATTACGGCTGGCCCCAGATCCTTTTAAGAGGGGGCCTTTTCAGACACTCACCAGCAGGATAACCGCACACAAATACAAAGGGCAAATTCATGTGCAAGACTATGTCTAACCTACTTTCAAAAACACATTGATAAAGACTTTTTGTTTTCGATATGATGGCTTGTGTATTTGTAGGCCAACACCTTATTATAATTCTTAAAAGCTAAGCCATGTAGATGTCAGAATTTATAATTTACTATAATGTTTGGGAGCACCTGAAACATGCCAGCCTTTATTCTTTACTCCGGAAGATATTTTCTGTCAACTACAATCTTTAATAAGATTATGATTTGCTCCTGCCTGCAAGGATTTTATATAGAACATACTGAACACCTTCAGCAGCTGAGTTATAAGTTTTGATGTGACTTATTGATGGCTTGGCTTATAACATATTTCAGTGCCATTATCTAAAAATTGTTCTACTGCCTAATAAACTTAGCATGTTGCTTTGAACAAGATTTGCCTGGGAATATTTGACTACAGTACTTAAAGACTACAGTACTTAGATCATAACACAAAGAGATGGATCTGCACGATCCTCTTCATTGTCTTTCACTGTAAATGTCATATATATAATCTCACTAAGCTAATATATATATATTATTAATCCATCCATTTTCTTTAGACCCTTGTCCCTAGTGGGGTTGGGAGGGTTGCTGGTGCCTATCTCCAGCTATCGTTCCAGGCGAGAGGCGGGGTACACCCTGGACAGGTCGCCAGTCTGTCGCAAGGCAACACAGAGACACACAACCATGCACACACACCCACACCTAGGGACAATTTCTAGAGTCATGTTTTTGGAATGTGGGAGGAAACCGGAGTACCCGGAGAAAACCCACACATGCACAGGGAGACAATGCAAACTCCATGCAGAAAGACCGGGGCTGGGAATCGAACCCAGAACCTTCTTGCTGCAAGGCAACAGCTCTACCAACTGCGCCACCCATATATCATTAATATATATTAATACATTTGATGTAAGATGCATGAAATAATAAGGGAATCTCACTTTGCAGGAAAAAGTTTGCTAAGATTTTTTTTTTTCCTTTGGAAGCTTTCATTGAATGTTTTAAACACAGTATCTTTAAAAACTGGATGCCACGCACAAACTGTGTAATTTATTGCACACAGAGTCTGATTTTTGATTTTTGGCTCTGTAGTAGCTGCTCCAGATTTACTTATGATGCCGTATAGGAGTATCATCTCTTCCATCCTGATCTGCATTCGGCTTTCTGATTAATGGCACCTACTCGTCATAACCCTATCTCTTGGAATCTGCATACCAATGATCCCAGGCCCCTATTGATTCCCCCTCATCCAAACCACACACACATTCATCCTCCCTCCCCCCAACCACTGTCATTATAAAAGTCAGCAGCTGCTGCATGCATTGATCATAAATCATAATTGCTTGTTCATTTTTCCCTACTTGTTTAATGTTGCTGTCAGGGACAGCAGGAGGAGAAAAGGAGGAGGCGGGAAGGGAAGAGAGGAAGAAAAGCCCAAAGAAAGTTTACTGCGACACAGAAAAATGAGCTAAGAAAAGAGAGCTACAGGAAAGATCACTGTAGTGAGACAAATTTGTAAGCCCATTCCACCTTGGTAGTTAGTTCCTAGAAAAACAAACTAAAATATTTTTGGTTGGCTTTACAAAACTGTCAACAAAACCTATGTACTTATCTCTGGACATCATGATGTCTTCTTGAGAGAGACTACAGGTTTAGTGAACTGCAATATTTATACTCTAAATTAGTTTATTTATTAACAGTGAATTTCAGCAAGTTGAATAATTTGGGCAGTATTTAAATTTTCTGAGAGTATGTTGTATGCATCAACATTTTTACTTGTTGCAAATGAACAATAGCAATATCTTTCTGTTTTTTGAATACATTGTAGAATGATTAAGCATCCAAACTTTACACTTATCATCTCACTTATGCTTGCTTTGGTACATATGTTAATGTCTGTAAAAAATCCATCAAATTTTATCACATTTCTATTTTACTTGTGTATTCTTATAAGGAGTCTTCAAAGGAGTCTTCATAATGAATAAATAAAAAATCTTGTCCTCCATTCTAGAGTTGGTCTAGAGTTGTCTCAAGTTGTCCAATCTTTATTAGCTGGATTAATCAGAAAATTGGTCAAGCTGTCCTACTGTGACCAGTCCAAGCATTCGGCATACCGAGAGAAGTTGTACTTCATCAGTACAGACAGAGCGTTGGCATGTTGTGGTACGATATGGAGCAACCTTATTCTTCTGTCATTGCAAAAGTTGTTGCATGTCATTTAGTTTTGTAGCAGTGACAATTATGTGCAATTTATAAATAGTGTCTCTAAGTTGTTGTGCTAGTGCTGTGTAGTTTTACTATATGTCCAAAAAAATATGTGGCAGGCTAGCTTAGCCCTGTTAGACACCAAACTCTGTTAATGCTAGAGCTTTATTTGCTTAGAGCCACAAGTTCAGAAAATGAACAAAGTATAATGAACCACTAGCTGTATATTTGGTATTTCAAAAATACAGCGAAATAGATTTGTATTTTTTCTCTTTTTTTTACTGGCCTGAGTTAGAGTTACGGAGTTAGTTGTTTGACCTATGCTGTTCTTGTACTTAAAATAACAGAAACTGCTCCTTTAAGTTAAAATTATTCTTTGGTCTCTTTGCGATTCTTTTTTTTTTTCAAACAACTTTGGACTAGTTACAGTGTTTCCTTTTTTCACAAGACTGCTTGCCTTCTTTTTATATCCCTCTAATTCACTTTCTCTTCCTTACATTCATCTTGCTTCACATCATTTGTGTGGTAGAAATGATAGATTAGTGGGACCTGAATTCAGCAAAACTGTAATCAGACTGATAGATCCATGCAGCTTCTAAGCATATTGCTCCCGCCTCCTCCCTCCCCATGAGCGTGATACACTAGCACTCTGAGCCGGGTCTCCTCTGCCACTATGGTACTTTATTGAGCTTTCTGCTGACATCCAGCCCAGCGTTTCTGTTTTGCAAGAGGAAACTTTGGATGACATGTAAAAGCAAAGGTTTGGTGCGACATGCTTCCATAATGGGATGGGAACAGGGGAGACAGGAGAGCGAGGGGTGGGGGATGTTGACTGCAGGTAAGAGGGTCGGAGGGGGAGTGTCTGCTTCCAAAGCAAATAGAAGACAATCCAATTTCCTGTGATTCCATCAAGCTTCCGTCCTGAATCCAGGGGCATTAAAGTTTGCGGAGAATGACCCCCACAGTCATGCAAGAAGGCCTTAGGCTGCATTTGCACTGCCTACATATACTATAATCCTCTTCAAATATGCTCATAATCTGTTATTATTACTCTTTTTTTGTATGAGAAAGCTAAGAGATCATTGTGTTTTAAAAAATTAACATGGGAACTATAATCCCTTTCACTTTAAATAAAGCTATGGAGTTAGGTGATTTAACACACTTCAGTTTTTACATTTCAGTCCCCATCTCACTGTTTTTGCTTTTGTTTGATGTGTACAAAAACAAGGAACTTTTTTTTAAAGAAGGGACATTTTGTATTTTCTAGGCACATAGTGCCATATTATAGCATAATCAGGTAACTATGTTACCATCAGTTATTATAGAAATGCAATTTGACACCTTGAAATTGGTCTTTATCTCTTTAAGAAGCTGCTACACTTTCCAACACGCCCTCTTCCGCCCATCATGACCTGAGTGCTCCTCCATGATGCCATTTACAACCATTCTTAGGAGTACTTACAATTCCTCCACGTGTTTGCTGACTGCTGCCACTAGTTTGTAGGAGCAGAGAGGGGAGAGTTGCAGGAGAGGGATGCTCTATGAGGCGGACTGCATGGAAATAGATGTTGCTTTGTGGGAGTATTCGTTTACGCACCCCTGATTGGTTACCATGGGAGATTCAAGGATTTCTCAAATTTTCATTAAAGAATCAAAGCTGAACTCCAGGTATATTTTTGATGAGGGAATAACATTATAACATGACATAAAGCTAAATAAAAAGTTGATTTGACATAATACCCTCTCCACTACCTTCAAAGTTTTATATTTATAACCAGATTTTTATGGCAGTTGCCATAAGAATCTTTATTTAAAAGCTATATTTTTATGGTACTTTTCTCCACTCTGCTTTACACACAGCAGAAAAATAAAATGGACAATTTGTGCGGAACATCTTAAGTTGTGATTTTTTTTACCTGCAGACAGACAGCATTGCTGTCTTGGTTGAATCACATCACTGATTTCCACACTGGTGGCGATTCACATCTGTGTTCTGAAATCCACCCAGAGGGAATACCAAGCGCTAATCCAATAAGCGGGTCCCCAAAGTGCTGGTCCAGAGGGACCAAGAAAAGCACAGCAATGGTTTCACTATGCACCGACTCCCAGCCTCAGAAGGTGGGTGGAAAAGAGAGGGAGAGGACATGAAAGTGAAGAGGAAACGGAAAGGCAGAGTGAGAAAGGTGGATGTTAGGACTGAAGAAAAGTAGAAGGAACACAGTCACATGAAAAGAATTAAGACATTTTGAGACAGCACATGTGGTTTTCTAAAAATATTTTTAAAAATTGATATTTAATATCACTTTTAATAATGCTGGGGCGCTGTGTGTTGCACAGGTAGAGCAAGTGCAACATCCAGAGGGTAGAAGCCTCAACGCAGCCGTCCTGGGTTCGATTCCCGTCCCTAAGACCTTTGCTGCATGTCTTCCTCTCTTCTCTCTGCCTGTTTTCCTGTCTGTTTATTCCACTAAAGGCCTTTAGGACCAAAATAGATTTAGGAATCGTTGCAAATTTAAACCTCAAATTAAAACACATCAAGGCACATTTAGTTACTAGTGTGCTCCTCAACTCTAGATCCAATTGTCCAAAAGACTGAGACACGCAGGAACCACTGACACTTTTAAATCAGGACAGAAAACATTTTTTGTTTACTACGGGTTTTTCATAAATGTCAAAAAAGCTCTATCATTTTTGTCATGTCTTGGGTTTTTATCTTATTACCGCTTCTTTCTTCATATTGTGTGATGTATCAAACTTTTATGTAACGCTTTGCTTGTTTTTGATATACCAGGAGGTTGTTATTTCTGTTTGTTTGTTTTTTTTCTGCAACGTTTTTATTTGCATTCCCTTGGCGTAATGCGAATCAATTTGTCTTCCTGAGCATTTCAAAACACTGTGCTCAGTACAAGCTCTTCATTTCTCAGACCAGTGGCAACAGTTTGATCCATTTGTCTCAATTATGAGGTGCAAAGGCAGTCTGGAGTGGTGATTAAGAAGTGATTCTGCTGTTGATGTTGCCTGTCATATATTCTGCTTCATTATACCTGCGCACACACATATTTCCCCATCCTTGTCCCCAGTCAAACAATTCATACAAGAGTTACATCTCCACCTCTGACCCTTTGACCCCAAATGACATTTGTACTGTTATAAAGACACAGAGTCATCCTCGTCCACATGAGAGACCCTTTGTGGATTTTCTGCACACTTTCTGACACAGACTGTCACTTTTAGACTCTGCAGACCCAGACTCAGTTTGAGCAGCAATCTGCTGAAAAACGCAGCTTTGAATAGTAAGTGAGACTGTGACCTGTTCTTTTTATAGCAGGACAAAAGCAGCATATCTAACAGTAAACACAATCTTTAACTGTGACCTTTGCTTTAACAAGGTTAAGACATGTTGATTTGGACAGCAACAAGACAATTCAAAGTGCTTTGTGTGATAAAAAAAAAAAAACCCACAAAACAATTAACAAACAAACAAAACAAAAAACAGTACAATGACAAAATTAAGAGAACACTTGATAACGTGCTGGAGATGTGTCCATGCAGAGACGTGTCTATAACATGCTGGATCTTGACTTCTAAGTGTGTCAGTAAGGCATCCGTCTATATGGGAAGGTAGACAAAGTGAGAATTTCAAGTTAATGTTAGCAGTAAACAGTAAATGGAGAGTATAACCAGAGAAAATAGAGTGAACAAAAGCAGTCAGTATGTCCTCCACTACAGACACTGACTGCTCAAAACTTTTTTTGCAATATGCAGTGCAAAGATGCAGCATCTCACCCTGATTATTCTCTGAATTTGCTCACTCTGGAGTATTTTATTGCTCCTCTGTCATGGGTCTGCTGAAGTAAACACTTGTTTTGCCTTTTTCAGGATAATGAAGGGCAGACAGCGCTACATTATGGTAAGGAGCCCCCCTTGTATTCATCTCTGCAATTGAAAAAACGTACATTGTCATGACTATGTTGTCTGCATGCGTCCTCCCTTTTTGTACAGCAGCTTGTTTTTTGCCCACACACACGCACACACACACACACACACACACACACACACACACACACACCCTTTGCCCATATTTGTCTCAGATTTATCATATTTCTTCTAACTCTGCTCCATTCCTCATCTTAATTTTCAACACTTTTCTATTTTTTCACCAAGTCTCTGTGATTCTTCTCTGTTCTTTGGTTTGTATGTGTGCCTCCTTAGCTGAGTGTGTGTGTGTGTCTGTGTGTGCACACTTTTCTGTGTGTGTGTAATAATCGCCAGACCTCCCAGAGGAAATCAGCAGTGGTCCTCAGACTCCCCTGACCCTCTCGTGCCCCAACACACGTGTCCCTGATGGGCGGTGCTCACGTCCTTTGAGCCTCTTTATGAGCGTACATGTGTGTATGAGCTGCTACACCATCTGTCCTCCGACGGCGTGGTGGCGTCGGAGCGGGCATGTTGCATCACCTACCAGCAGGCTACATACACACACATATACATGCACTCATCAGAGCAGCCCCTGAGGATGTGGTATAAAAAGATGACTAATAAACATAAGCGATGAACTCAAAGAGACAAATAGCAGAGAATGAAAATTCATTCCTACCTCTCTTTGCACAGGGCCGCAGTGGCTGGCAAGTGATTAATTGAGGGTTTACTGCTCACCATAAATTGTTCTCCTCCTCTACTGCTCCCCTGAGGGCTGGCCACTTTTTACGGCTCAAGGCCCAGCCGAGACACCCGCCACGTGCGCACTCGGCTGGCTGAATAAAATACTGTTTAGAGCAACAAGAGGAAAGCTGCAAGCAAAGCTGTAAAAAGCGGAAAAAAAGAAAAAAAAAAGAAAAAGCAGTCGAGCTCAGTCTGATTTGGCTGGTTCCCTGAGCTTTTAACACTTCATTCACCTCCGCATTCATACGTGCCACTCACATTTGCTTACTTGCCCACATGCATTCCGATGTATCATCACATCTCGCGCATTTGGACTCCCACCAGCATCCAGGCCCGTCAGCCACCTCTGGGCTGCAGGTTAAAAGGCCTAGCTGTCAATCACCGCAGCTGCTGACATCAGCGAACGTGGCACAGCACAAAGTCTGCTTTTTAAAAGGAGCCTGCGATTGATACTGACAGAGAAGAGCACTCACAACAAGAGAGGGCTAGGGAGAGAGGGGAGGAGGTGGTGGGGCGGGGGGGTGCCACATGGTTTAGAGGTGCATCAGGAATGATGGGACTCACTAACTGGGTTAGGAAAGTGCAAGCTGTCCCTTCTCCTCTTTATTCTGCACTGAAACAGGGAGAGAGAGAGAAGACCCTTTTAGCGGGCCACATATTGCCAGTGGGGCAGAAATGAAGTGTTTGAAGGAGGCTCAGGTCCAGGCTAGTGTCACTGCAGGGTCTGCAGATAAGCTTTTCATTAACTTCAATCCTCTACATATGCTATATTAAACAATGCTAGCTGTTGAAAAGATATTTGGTAGGTTTACCTAAAGCAGATACCCATCACTAAAGAGGCATGTCTAACTTTATCATATCAATAGCTTAGCAAAACATATATGGTTAAATACTTACTGAATAAAACATAGTACTCTTAAGTGTTAGTTAATTATATAAAAAGTAAAACAACCTATTCCTGGCAGGTTTATTGTTCCCATCTATGTTTCTTGCTCATCTTTATTCCAACCAAATTTCTAACAAAAGGAATGCACCAAATGTTTTAGTGCAACACTTCTTTACTGTTATTTAAGGCATTAAGAGGCTTTATTGTGCAGTAAAACTGGACTCTACTTTTTCTCAGTATTACCTTTGTGTAATTATACAATGGAGATTTGTTCAGAATGTTACATCTTTCTTGACTCCAACCGGTATTTTGTCCTAGCAAATTATCTGCAGGTCAGCCGTAACACGTTGGTAAATTAACAAGGTCAACAAAGCTGCAATGTTCTAACATGGCACCTGGGCCAGTCACAATAAACAATACATCAATTAATTGCATGATAAATTAAAAGAAACTCAATCATTTCCATTTGGTTTATTTGTCGTTTTTCTGTATTCCCTCTCCTTTTACTAAAAACTGACTGATAAAAGTCTTCAGTTTGGTGTTTGGGTCTCAACTATCCCTTTTTTCAAAAGATATTTTTTGCTTACACAGACTTCATAATTAATGTCATTTGTTGTTTCTGTTGTTTTCTTTATTTGTTTTGGATATTTCAAATGTCTTCCAGTTCCACTGTTTAAATGTTCATTAGAATTAAAATTTTATTGATCCATGAGAATGTGTTCTGGCATTATTATGCCATTATTGCTATTATGTTACTTGAAATTGGTCTCAAAACAACAGTTTTATAGTTTATCGCAATGAGTCCTGGGACAATTTGTCGTCCAGCAAAAATTGTTATCTTGACATGTTGCTAAAACATGTATGTTTTAGCAACATGTCTGTCTAAACACATACAGCTTGCGTGCTTTGTTCTCTGTTTTTATATGACTTGTTGATAATTCTCCATATCTCCATATTCCAGTTAGTCATGTATCGACACAGTTTACAGAAAAATTATTTTCTCCTTCATGAACTCAACACTTTGCTTTGAACACCTCCTCCTAGCCTCTGCTTCATTATGTCCTCTGTGTTTCCTAGCATCCGCCTGCGAGTTTGCTGACATTGTAGAGCTCCTCCTGAACAGCGGCGCTGACCCATCCATCAAAGACATGGAGGGCTCTCTTCCCGAGGAGGTCACTGAATCCAGCGCCATCTCCACACTCCTGCGCCAGTACACCGCTCCGAAAGGCTAGCTCATCCCTTTATAGTGCCATCCAAGTCTTCTCTCGTCTCTTCTCCACACATTTGTCCGGTATTCCCATTACTTGTCCTTGGTCCTTGGAAAGACTTTCTAGGTTCTGCGGTTTGCAGATGTTTTGTTTTGTTGTTCTTTAGTTTTCAAGTTTTGAAGGTGAATCTGAAATCATGTTTAGCTCTTCTGGAGTTCATCTGTGAACATGTATGTCCCATCTGATAAGACAAAAACAGGGCATTGCATGTGTTTTCAGTTATTTGTAAAACTGTATGTTGATTGTACAGTAGAACTGGATAACATGATGGTTACTGCAAGACATTGTAGTAACCAGTAAAGATCTGTTGACAATAATTTTGCTGTACTGAGGGAAGCACTCCCAGAATAACTTCTGCTTAACAAGCATCTACGTGGACCATATGACAAATTAATAAACTGGATAACGTCTTGGAAACATTTTACTGAAATGATTTTGCATCATTTTGATGTGACGTATCTGGATTTATGAGAACTATTCAGTCTTTGGGAAAATACTTTTAGAACAATCCACAAAAATGAACAATACCACATAACGTATTATGAACATAATGTACTGCACCATACAGACACTTCATATCAACCCGTCTCCCAGCTGAAACCTGATAACCTGACACACTTTTATTCTACGTTCGTCCTCTCTGAGTTAGTTTATGATTCTGTTGTTGTATATTAAGGAATGCTTCATTCATTTCTAAGTTTTCATCATTAAAGTCTTAATTAAAGCTTCGCCTGGCCTCCGTCAGTTGCTCGGTCCTGTAAGCAGAAACAGTGGTCAGCTAATTCATTTCTGACAAAAGACGTTCTCAACACCTGGTAGATTTAGAGCTGGTATAGTTTACCAGCTATAGTTGAGAGAACAGATTAAGGTATTGGATACTGAAAAACTCCTGCCAAAAACACTGGTAGTGGAGCCAGAAGGTGCTTTAACATGGTATTAGTTTTAGGTTGTGCTTGAATTGCTTCAGTTTTTATTCAGTTGAATTGTGCAGAATGTCACATTAAATGTGGTAAAAGTTTAAATAATAGATTTAAATTTATTTCTACACTTTTGAGACCAACTAAAAACCACTCCAACAGGTGTATGCTACATATATATTGTCTAGTGTTTATAATATTTTGCAGCTTTAATATACTGCTCATGTTTAAAAGTAACCAATTCATATCTAAAGTAAACTCATAAAACAACACAGTATGTTTTCAGCTCTGCCTCTGGACTATGATGTCATAGAGGAACGTATCTGGACATAACCAACACATGGTTGGAGTCTAAATCTCCTTTACTTGTCGTCAAGCCTCGGCTCAAACACACACAGATACACACTCTGAAAATACGCTAAACCTTGACCCAGATTTTTTAACTACACATTCATGAAGATCCCCCAGCAGATTTTCTGCACAGCACTTGAGACAAAGCTTAATCCTTGACTATCTAACGCACAAGTTCACTCTGACCCCATGCTCAACCCCCCTCTCTGCCCAGTGTCACACTGAAAATCTGCTGCGACTTAAGGTGTTAGATAACTATCAACATGTCTGGTGGGAAGCTGCCAGACCCTCAGCCATGGGTTGAACTGGATTGTACATACAGTAGTCTGCACAAAAAATGGATTGACGTCTTTTTTTTTTTTTTTCTTAAACTTGACTTCTTAAACAAGATTTGAAGGTTTTTTTGTCCACTATTTTTGTTTGATAATGTAGCATATTGTGCTGTATGTGTTAAAATAATTAGAAAAGTGGAAACTAAAACAAGACGAAAAGCCTGAGACAGAAAAACAGTTTCTGAAAGTTATGTATTTAAAAAATATCCAGGTAAAATCTAGAAAAACAGCCTGTGAGAGGTGCATTTTTTCAGCGTTACTCGTTAGTCTGCCTGGTAAAACCCTACCACTTGTTTTACACTTTTTCTTCATATAGATGTTCTGATGTACCTCTATATAACAGCTGCTGCATCATGAGGACTAAGGAACACAGTACAGTGATTCACTCTACAAACATGATCCCTAAGGAAGAGTTGCAAGAAGAAACGGTACATGAAAAAGTTGTGGAAGAAATACTCTTTAACCTACATGCAAAACCCTGTGTTTGGTGGAAAGATAGCATTTGACATGTGTATGTATGCGGCAGCATCAGGGCTTTTCAGTAGGGACATAAAAGCTGCCAAAAATTAATGAGAAAATAAATAGAGATACAAGGTGTCCCTCACCTCAGTGCATTATAAACATGGCAGACATCCTGGTTTTTACTTCACATCAATTTATATCTTGATTAATATCTTGATAAAGACCAATTAAAATGCTAGCTTAGTGGCACTTCTCACACAAACGGGTTTCTGAACTAATCCCTCCTTCATTGCTGTCTGGATTAGTAAACTATAGGAAAAAATAAAGACTCCATCAGTCTTAGTATTTCATACAGATCTGTTCAATGTGAAATCAAGGTTTGATCAGTTTAGATAGTTTACACTTTAAGTAAATGCTTCCTTAAAAACAGACCACCTCCAGTGCCATTAGACATCGCATCCACACTTTCCTACAGTGTTTACATTGTGCACAACACAGGGCGACACCTGCTACTGCAAATGCACAGAAACCTTGTTCTGCAACAGCAAGTAAGGGATATCACCCTGTGCAGTGAGCTATATGGCCAATATGAAAATCCACAATCGATTGAATCTGTTTACTTTCAGTGTATGGGCAGCCTCAGATTACTGGAATGGCTCAAATGAATTAATCATCAGGGGAGCTGATGTTTTGGTAGCGTTAGTTTTACTTCTAATCAAACACTCTGGTTCCTTAGAACTGGTGTTGTTTTTCTGAATGTATTATTATTATTATTTGCATTTGTGAAATCCAACCAAAGTATCTTCAACTCCAGTATGAGATTTATAGAACAGGATTTGTTTTCATGAACCCTACGTAAGCTGAGATCAAAAGCTTTTGAGTATTCAAGGCAAGTCTGGGATGTGATGATCTACAATCCCACAAAGAGGAGAGGAGGCCATTTCACTGTTATAAATTCCATCCACATGCAGCCATTAGGCTGCTGGTGTTCCTCTGGAGCTTGTTTTGGTCTCACTGTTGTCTCCTTGTTGCTTCCTGAACCTCGGTTACATTGGATAGAGGTAAGAGAGGTTGACGGCAGTCATACTTCCCCCCCCCTCCGGGTTGTCTGCAAGACTGTGACACTAAGCCCATTATGCTTCCATTATGGAGCTTCAATTTTCCTTTGAGCTTTTCACTTGTGACACTGCAGCTCCCTCCCTCTGCAAGCCTCAGACTCACATGCACCACAACCGCTCTGTAAGCAGCCCTTCTGAATATTTATGCTGTTTCTTTACAGGTGAAAAGTAATAAAGTAGGATCAGGAGCAGTTTAAGATATGTGTACTTCACTTTAGTGCTTCATAAAGCCTTTTTTTTAAATCTTCTTTAGAGTTTATCTAGAAATATAAAACAAAGTAACATTTTTAATAACCAAGAAAGATTCAAACATAAAAAAATCTACAATGTCTTTTTGTAAGACATTGTTTTTATTAGTTTAGTAAAATTAGGATTCAACCCACCATGTTATGAACTCAGCTTACTAAGTCAGAAGAAAGAGAATCAAATATTCTCTCTTAATGATGATAATAAAAGTTGTAACGATGTAATAATTTTATTTATTCAACTGCAAAGCCAGAGTATTTCTTAAAATGACATTTAAGTTGTAGATCTATGCAAAGATTTGTTTATTTTACCGCTTATTTTCTGTTTTAAACTAGAACTTAATGTCATTATGGAAGATGTACTTCAAGAAAATGTGCAATCATATCACTGTAACTGCAAACATATTTAAAAAAGAGACCAACACTAAACTCTTTGGGCATCACACAAACTACTGCACAAACTGAACCCTGCTAACATTAATCTCATGTAAAAACATGGCAGTGGCAGCATTATGCTGTGGGGATGAATTTCTTCATTGAGGGCAGGAAACCTTGGTCAGAATTAACATGAAGATGGATGAAAATAAATGTGAAAGGCTGCAAAAGGCCTGAGTTTGGAGCAAACGTTCAACTTCCAGTAGGACAGCAACCTTAAACATGCAGCCGGAGCGAAAGGTGTTTAGATTAAATCATATTCATCTTTGTGGAGTTCAGATGATGAAGGAAGTGTTTCTGCTGCTTGAGATTCCAGATTTTGATAACAAACTACACTGCAGGATTCTGAGAATGATCTGTTTCAAGTAAATACATCAAAGCTAAAAAAAAAATAAAAAAAAACATATAAAGGATTAGGAATATTATCCTTGTTGTTGTATCAACCTTCCAGACCTCTCAGGTCTTCTGGTTCTGGTTCTGCTCTGCATCTCCAGAACCAAACATGGAGAGGCAGCATTTAGCTTCTGTGCACTACAAATCTGGAACAAACCTCTGGAAAATCGTAAAACAGCCGAAACACTGAGTTCCTTTAAATCTAGACTAAAATCCCAGCTGTTTAGAGTTGCCCTTGGACCATAACAAATGAAACACTAACCAACATTTCGATGTGTAACAATGGCACTTGGAAAAATGTAACGTTTCACTTGTTGATTTTTGTGCCTTTATTATGTTGAACGGCCTCATTGCTGAAATGTGCTGTACAGATAAAATTAGATTTATTGATTTGATTGACTGATCCCCCTAGATCATCATGAGCTCGTATCATTTTACCTGTCATCTGTCTAATATCTGCAGCTACAGCAACTATCTGGTGGACAAGTCGCAGTTTTCCTTTAAAACAACCTTGAATGTGTCATTGAAAGATTCCTGCTTGACTCCAGCCAACTCAGCCATCATGCAGATCATTGTTTACTGCAGGGCTACATTGAAATCACTTGAGGAGAAAAATGTCCTTTCTCGATGCTCTGAGATTGACTTTCGGTCCAAAACAAATCCTGTCTGTTTTGCATATTAATTTATTCCTTTTTGCTTCATGCAAGGGAAAAAAAAACATGGCGTTTCCTTTAGGAAGTTTGTAATAAAAGCCTTGCGATCGATGATAATGGCATTTGCGCTTGTGTTTGTCATCTTTGCAAAAGCAACAGTGGTGGAGTTCCCTCAGATTTATATGTATACTAGTGCTGTAAGTGGCGTGTAAATTATCCTAACTGTCTGTGCGGCTCTTTATCTTTGTATGCCGGTTCTATTAGACCCTATCCATTAATGCCCATAGCCCATCCAATCAATGCTTAAATAAAAATCAGCTAGATTTGTGGCATTTTATGCAAACGTGCAAACTCCAACCGGAATGAGTGTTTGCCTTTTTGTTTTTATAATGCTGAAAGAATATCTAAAACAAAGCAATCGATAGCACTTATGTTTGGGTTACAAGCCCCTCCTTTCAGACAAATGTTCCACATTCCCACATAGAAATGAGTTTCATACCGATGTACGCTGTGGTGTAATTTCATTATAACACATTTCATTTCTTTCTAATTATTTTAATAAACATGCTTAGCCAAGATCATAATTCAGTCATCTTTCACATCCACTTAATCTGGATCAGCGTGGCAGAGAGGCCGGACTATACCAGCAAAAGGAGGAGTAGCGGGACACAGACTGGACGGTACGTCCATCCATCTGTCCATCCACGTACTGTCACTGAAAAACATTTTTAGTTGTTTTTTTTTTTAACTAGCATCAAAAATTACTCAAATTTGTTACAGTTAATTTGATTAATTTTGCTCAAGTTGTAACTGACTTCAGAATTATCCAAATCAGAACTATAGCTTGAGTAAAACTAATAAAACGAGTTCAAATAAACATTTCTTTTTAAGTGCAGGAGGCGAAGGAGGTCTTTGACTAGGCCGGTCAAACGCATGAATAGCATGAATAGCTGCATGCTTATGATTGCTTTTCTTCTGCAAGGTGGATCTTCACCACAGTACCGAGTCCCTTGCAGGCGCAGCAGAAACAAGCTTCCCCATTTCTGCTGAAGAACAGCATTCCCACAGCATGACGCTGCCACCAACAAGTTTCACTGTGGCGTTTCCACATTCCTGTGTCCCCTGCATGACTCGTGGGAAATGTCAAACGAGAAACATTGTAGCTTTATGTTGATGAAGGCTTACTCCCTTCATAAAGACCAAATCTGTTGAGGATAGTTACTATCCTTTTAAAAGATTCTCCCACCTGAGCGGCAGATCTCTGCATATCCTCCAGAGTAACAGTGGCTGCTTCTCTAAATAGTGATCTACTTATCAGTTTAAGTGGACAACCATGCTCTGTGAGACGTTCATCTAGAGCTAACAAACCTTTTAGGCCTTCACAGAACAGCTGTATTCATACTGAAATATTCTGTTTCTTCTGGGGGTTGACCTCTTGATGCGCCGACCTTCTCAAGGAGAGTACTTGTGAAAATCTTTTAAAATCATGTCCGATCCTTAGAAGACACATTGAAGTTCTTGGTTGTAATATGACAAAATGAGAAAAAGCTCCAGAGGTATGAATGCCTTTCCAAAGTGCTGCATAACTACAAATCTTTTAAATAGTTGTGTCGCATGAGAAAAAAGAAAAAGGATGTGAGACACTAGTGAAGACCTTAGCGATAGTTTCATGTCTACAGAGCAGGAGCCTCGTTTTTACAGAGACTGTTAGTCGTTGACACAAATGTCTGTGGTTTGATTCCTGACTCAGAGATCCATAAAAACGAGAAGAAATATCTTCATCTCTAACAACGTGCCACAAAAGGAAATTACTTTAGTCAGCTTTGAGAAAATCCTCAAAAGCCTGACGGCTTAAAATCAACACTGCACGATGTATTTAAAATCCTGACTTACTCTCATAAGAGACACGTTCTCTTTGATAACTACAATGCATGTTTGGCCATATTTCACAAATCACTCTACGATTAGTTAACAGTCTAGGGATTAAGGGTAGATTTGACTGTGCTGCAATCTGCTCCAGTGTCTCCTCAGCACTGATAGGATCAGAGAAGCAGCCAGCAAGGCATCTGTTTGTGTGCATGTTTTATTCCCCTCCCCTCTGTCCTCCCATATAGTTTCTTTTCATGCATCTTTCTTGTCACCCCCACTCTCGGAGAGCGAGAGAGGAAAACAGCATCGATCACTGTTAAATGACTGACCAGTGCCTGTTGGAGGTACTAAATGGATCTCCACAATTGAATAGAGGCCTAAGTGTGTGGTAAATGCTCTCAATGGGTAAATGAATTTGTGGGTTAACTGGCTCGAAGAGCGTTTCGATAAGGCAAAAAATAATAAAAACACAAACAGGACGTATTTTTCTTTAAATGCGCCATAAATAAAGCTCGCCTGGCGATCTTAGCTCTCGCATTCGTCACTGCAAGGCAGCTCTGTGAAAAATAAAGGAGAACTCACTCGAGGGGTAACCAAAGACAATTCAGCTTTATTTTCCTCATATAGATTTAACTGTACACGGTTCATACCATTACACAGAAGGCATAAATGAATAAATTCAGTGCTCTCTTTTACATCTTTTTCAAAGACAAATGGCAATAATAATAATAATAATAATAATAATAATAATAATAATAATAATAATAATAATAAATAGCACTCATGAAACAAGACAATCTACACGTTTTCAAACTGTACAAAATTTACAATAAGATGCAAACTTCTGAGGCAAAACAGATTGAACAAAACTGCTTCGATGATGGGTTTTCTGTGTTGTTTTCCTCTAAAATCCCAGATTTCAGCCGACAAATTACTTTGTAATTCAGCCGTGAGCAGCATTTACTGCGCATCCACTGGTTTGTGCAGGGAACAAAGCTGTGACACACGTCTATAATTGGAGGGATTCTGCTTTTTATTTACATGGCATAAACTAACTGGAATTACGTGCCATCACTGAATGCATGAATACATGGCATTTTTTACTTTTCTAACTCATGTTTTTTTTTAAGTAAGGTCTTAATAGTTAATAATCAAAAAACCTTTATTAAAAAAAAAGTCAAAATAAATTATGCATAAATAAGCACTTTAAAAAATAAAGATCCATTTTAAAGGCCAAACTTTTTCCTTCCCCTCTCCTGGCTTGTCCGTTTCACACACATGTTAAAAGTATTGTGATTTTAAGAGGTAAACACATTGTAATTTGTGGGCTGTAATCTGTAATTGTGTCACTGCCTGTTATTTGATTTGCCTTGAGGTAAAATATGAGGGAAAAAAGAAAAAAAAAGAAGACGACTTGGCATTTCGTTTTCTCCAAAAAGTTGCTCACATCGACCGGTTTGTCCTCAGATCAGAGACAGGAGCAGAGATGAGATCTGGGAGGATGCATTTTCCTGCACAAGCATGAAACTGTTAGATAACTTTACAACTTAAACGCAGCTCACGGCGGGGGCGGGGGCGGTATTTACTTTTGA
Organism: Poecilia formosa; assembly: GCF_000485575.1. NCBI lineage: Eukaryota > Metazoa > Chordata > Actinopteri > Cyprinodontiformes > Poeciliidae > Poecilia > Poecilia formosa. The sequence goes on along the minus strand of NW_006799991.1, from coordinate 1,242,937 downwards.
GATATTCTTCTTGTAGCAAATAATTTGTGAAGCTGAAGCTGGAGCTGGCGGTGACTGATCTCTGCAGCCGATCCAGCTCGGATGCTGAATTATCAGCTCCAAATGTGGCGGACTGTGTTAATCCCTCTGGTACAAAGGGCCGACATCACATCTGGAGTTGGGGGAAGTAGGTTGACAGCAGGCAGAGCTGAGGCTGCTGCTGAATGAGAAGATTATCAGGAGAAGGCTGGTTCTGACTGAAGAGAGCAAACACAAGAGGGGTTGGTTCTTTGTTGCTTTTAATACTTGTTGGTGTTTTTATTTATTACAGAAACGACATGTTTTATATCTCTGCATCTGAAGGATAAATGAATGCAGAAATATGATCTATACTGGAAGTTTCGGCTCCTTCGTGTGAAAAAGGGTTTAATACTAACGGATTTCTTCTCTGAAGCGTCTTTTACTCAGATTAAATTCTGTAAATATGACCGCTTTGTCTCAAAACGCCCTCATTAAAACAATTTCTGGATGCACAGATCAGCAGATCAGACCATTTCTCAAAACACTTTGTCGGTAACACGTGAAAAAACTAAACAGAAAAAAAAAGGAAAAAAAACATGAACATGTTTCTAGATTCACGCTTGTGCCACTGCTCTTGTAAGTTTTTCTCCGAGTGAAACACTGTTTGCCTTGTGCATACGTCTCTCTCCTCTGCACTCCTGTCCGTCCATGTAGAAAAAGAAGAGGAGAGTAAAGTGCAATGCCAATGTGAAGGCTCCGGTGCGGCCAGCCGGCCAGCAGTTCAACTCATTGTGAATCAGAAGCATGCAGCTGCCTTCTGGGCCCGGTACAAATGACGGCCCTGACCTGTGTGTTTGAGCACAGTCCACCAATGTTTCTGGAGTTTAGTCTCCTTTGAAGCGATTGAACGAAATAAAAACAGGCAATAATTAAAAAAAAAAAGAAAGAAAAAATGATGGTGATGATGCGGTGTTGAGATTGAACATTCATGTGTTGCTTTACTGCTTTAGTCCAGTCTGCACCTTCCAGCCTGGTTGTTATCTCACTGTTTGGACTCCAGTCAAGCTTTTTCTCTCCACCAAGCAACACAAAGCACAGCAAGTCTCGCAGTGTGAAGTAAAGAAATGTAAAAAAAACAAAAAAACAAAATCTGTCGTGTCCTTTTGATAAATCCTCATAGTGGTTCTTCTGCTGGAGGCTCAAAACTGGGAATGGTCCATCTCATCCAGCCAGGAGGCCGGGCTGGTGGGGAAGTCAGGGTATCCCGTACTGCTGCCCGTGGAGAGGTCTGAGGTGGGGCCCCCCGCCATGGCCCTCAGAGCCTGTCCCACTCCGCCCGGGCCCCCCTGCGCCACCAGACTGTCCATGTTAAAGGTCAGGTTGTTGAGGAGAGGCGTGTGGCCGGGCAGGGAGGTGATGGAGGAAGGTGACTGTGGTAGGCCGTAGGGGCTCCCTGGCCGGATGTCTTGGTAGGGCTGTCCCGCTGCGTCGACGGAGAAGCCGCCGTTCAGGACGGCGCTGCTGGTCATGTCTCCCACGCTCCCGTAAAGGCCGTTCGCGTGGCTGAGGTCAGACAAGACTTGGTCATCTGGAGAGGAGATCAGAGAAGAAGATCAGTAAGAAATAAGACAGGAGATTTCTCTTCTTTAATAGGTTTAATTGAGCAGTAAGTAAGACACAGTCCTTTGCTTGAGTATTCAAACAACTTTAACGTTTTATTTTTGCAGCGGGAATCTGTTTTAAAGCTTTTTACATGACAGAGACGCCTCAAAGTGGTGAACAACTTTGAGGTGTTTGGAAAAACAGTTTTGAACGTCTCCCAGGTTAAAAGGTTTGGAGAAACAACCAAACATAATTGCAATTATTTTGCGGCATACGTTTTGGAGCTCGGCAGATCTAGACTGAACAATTTTCCCATCCAAATAACTCAGCATGAACAATCCTTACCATATATTTCTAGTTGTATTTTGGGTCTGGGCTTTGACTGGGCCAGTCTGTACGTACATTGATCTGTTATAGATCTGACTGTGTTTCGGGGTCAATGCAGAAAACCTGTAAGGTGAACGGGTTTTCTCCACAATGAGGCCGAGAAACTGTGACCAGTTTTTCTGTACCTCTCGAAGAAAAACAGCCCCACAGCATGATGCTGCCACTAGCATGATTAATGCTAGTCCTCCATCACACTCTCTCCTTTTTAAGGTGATTGATCAAACGGAGCTTTGTGAGACTGTCAAAGTTTGGGATATTATTTGGAGGAATATCCTCTTGGTTGAATGGGATTTTATCTAGAGCTATTAGAAAAAAGGAGAGTGAATACAAATCCACACCAAATGTTTTTATTTGTGGACAAAAAAAAAAAATCAAACAATGCATTGTTTTTCTTCAGGGAAAAAAATGTGTGCACTGCCTTTTTTGTGTATTGTAAAATAGACTGAATTTAGGGGTTGCAGCATGACAAAATGTGAAAAAACAAATCAAGCAATATGAGTATTTACAGAAGAAGTTTTGGGATTCTCTCCAAAGAAACTTAAAAGATTTTAAAAACTTTGCTTTTTAGCCTTCATTATTAAAGGCTGCAGAAGCTCTTGACTCATATCAAGTAAAATGTGTGGCTCCTGATCTTCTAAATAACATGACGCATATGCTAAACCTGAAATTCATATCTATGTCTGTGTGCTGGTCAATAACTGCAGCACAAAATATGTGTTTACATCTCCAATCGATCCCCTGTGTGGCTTCAATAACAACAAAGCCCAAAAGCACTTTCTCTCTAATTGAATAAAAGCCTCACATGCTTTATAGAGTTTCTGTCACCATGTTTTCATTTCTCATAAAAACAGCGTTCTTTTTCAAATGGGTTCAGAGACTTTTACAATTATCCAAAAAGGGAAAAGAGGAGGGGGGGGGCTGTGAATATTAAATAACAAAAAGATGCCTAAAACTCCATTTGCATCCCACCAAGGAGCCGTTGCTCGTTTCCAATAAGCTCCATCACACAAACAAACAAAGGCAGGAGGCATCAGCGGCCGCGGAGGAAAACCTAAACAGGTATGACATTTCAGATTTGCCTCAAAGTGGCACGCTCCAACAGGAAACACAAGCAGGCAAATGAAAAGCCACGTTGGTATCTGCAGCTCTCGTGTGGTTTACCATTTTGAATGCTCCCTTAATCCTATTAGCAGGAATATGTCTGCTAATTCCCTTTCTGGGACTAAATGATCTGGAAAAAAAAAAAATACCTCTGAAGCTCAGCTCGCTGTCGCTGAGCCCTGCATCGTCAGCCGAGCTCTCCTTCTCCACTTTGGTTCCTCCTCTGCTGCGTTTGACACTTTTATAGAACTGAGTCCAACGGTGGCGACCGGCGTCTTTCTTTAGACGCTTCTCCTTTGCTCGCCGGTTCTGGAACCAAACCTGTCGGGTTAAACCGTAATGTTCATCTTTAAAAAGACAAATCAAGGATTCAGACCAGATTATTTGAGTTTGTGAAAGCAATAACATCGCCATCATAATTTCCGTTTTTTTGTTGTTGTTTATTTAACCTTGGTTGAAAATTTTAGTTTGGCATTAAAAACAAGTTTATTTTTCATGTAAACATGATGTAATATTTAACCTCTCCAATTGCTTGGCATACAGTTTATAGCACCTATAAAAAGCTGAATAAATAATAATAACTTATAACTGATTTTTTTTTTACCAATATATGATATAATCAAAGATTTTGCTGCAATAAAAACTTTAAAATCGAAAAATAAGAATATGTTTATTAATTTAGAACATTAACTAAAAATTATAAAATGTACAAATACATTTATAAATAAATCTATACATTTTAATTAATTCAAAATTCTGCACATACAGAACATAGATAAATAATTATTTATTGTTTTTTTTAAAGGATTTTTAAAAAAACTATAAAACAATGTCAGTGCAACATAGAGAATGGATTAAAATAATAACTATGTTCTATCTCAGCATGATCAAGAAACAGAGGTTCGTAAAAATACCCAGAAGCTTCTGAACACATAAAGCAAACATGATTTTAAGTCCTGGTGATAAAACTGCAGACTTTTCCAGTCATAATGACATTGTTTAATTTACTACAGATGATCAGAGAGACAAGTATTAATGTCCTACGACAGAGGAATTCACTCAATCGCCACTAAAATTGGAGCGTACTCATTTTGGAAGTCAATTTCCTAAAAATAAATTTTTAAAAGATGAACGCTCTACCTGCACCACCCTCATGTCCAGGCCTGTCTCAGAGGACAGCTGCTCTCTGACGTGGCGCGCTGGCTTTGGCGAGTTTTTGTAGGCACTTTTGAGGGTCTCCAGCTGCTTGGCGGTGATGGTGGTCCTTGGTCGTTTGGTCCCACCCTCTGAATCATCTGCAAACACAGTTGCAAACATGAGTGGCAACCCTCTGCATATATTTGTGTGTGTGTGTGTGTGCGTGTGTGTGTGTGTGTGTGTGTTTTAAATGAAGAGAATAGTTATGCGGGGCAGTGTATTATTGTCCTTGTGCATCTGTCCCACTCCCACAGCAGAGGACATAAATCTACCCTTTGCCAGAGGAGAGGAGTTATTGGAGCCGCACCATATAAGAGCATCAGTTCACTTTACATAATCAATCAGAGACGCATGGAAATCTCAGAGGAGAGGGAGGGACAGAAACAGCACGCACACACCCAGATGACAAACACCAACGATCCACAGTCAGAAGTTATTTCGCCTCGCTGAGAGGTGCATACAGCTTGATCTATCGCGCTCTTCTGCAATTCTGATGCGGCCCAGTTAGGTCAGAGCCTTTCAGCAGTGAAGCAAATAGATGGACATTTGCAACAATCATTTTATGTCGCTGGAAGTACATGTTCACCCTTTCTTCTCGTTCTGCCTTGTCAGTGAGCACACCTACCGTTCTGTTTGGCGGTCTCATAATCCACCTTGCACACCAGCCTCCCGTCCTCCATGAGGTAAAACTCGTCGCCGGTGGCCAGCTGTCTGCTGCACATGATGCAGGCGAAGCAGTGCAGGTGATACACAAAGTCCTGCGCCTTCCGCACCACCTGCGTCGGAGGGATGCCCTGCTGGCACGACGCGCATTTTGTTCCAAAACGCCTGAAGGGGAAACAGGAAGCAGAGGTGGTGATGATGATGATGATGATGATGATGATGATGATGATGCAGACAGCGAAGCTTCCATAAAATACATTGTCAAACAGAAATATGTCACAGAGCTTGCAACATTTGAAGTCCTTGCTGTTAAAAGCAAAAGGAAACGAGCTCTGCAGTGCATTTCTGTTAACAGCAAGCCTGACTGATGCATCGGTGGAATCCATCAGGTTTGCATATCTGCTTGTGTGTTGGCATGCTTGTTTTTTTTTTTTTTTTGCAGCTAAAGTACCGACATTAAACAGAGCTTGTTGAGGGAGGCAGCACACAGTAAACCCACCCTGAGGAGAAACAGTAAAACACTGACAGAGGAGAGGAGAGGCTCTAAATCAGGAAACCACCCAATCAAACATAAAAAAGCAAAGTGAAGCCTTCGAGTCTCTAACCAGCAAAACCACATGTGTGTTGTTCCATGTTTGAAGAGTTTTGAACATGCCAACGTCCCCCCTCGCGGGTCCCCCTGGGTCAGCTAATACAGTTAGCAACCAGTTAGACTCCAGAGCTCCTCGGGGGTCTCGTTCAAGCTTTGAGCATTAAAACCTTTCAAACGTGATTTAGTAAAAAGCCCAGATCTGCTGATCCTGTTTTGGATGAAAGTCAAACTCAATTTTCTTCTGTAATGCTTCTGAAATCCAATCATTAAAAGAAAGAAGCAAAACGGCAAAAAAAAAAAAATGAAAGAAAGAAAGAAGATAGTGAAAAATAGGGATTTATAATCAGAGCCAAGTTAATCTATGGGTGTGGAAATCACAGATGTTATAAATAGCATCTTCACCAGGGAGGCAGGGAACCAGTGTGAAGGTTTACCACCGATTTAAAATAAATATTTCACAACTTTCTTCCATTAGACTGTTGTGACACATTAAAATCCTTTTAATGAGAGATCAGATAAAAGGATTTTCACCATCTGCCCCTTCCCCCACATGTTGCTACACACTGCCAGTCAGATGGCTGAAAGAGACCTATTGCACCTTCCTGCCCCCCTACAAAAAAGATAAAAAATCAGCTGTTCCAAAATACTTCTAGTCAAACATGATATGGAAACTAAAAAGACGCCAATGATAAAGCTGATTAAAGTCACAACCAGGCAATTCCACTAATTAACCAGATAATACCAGCATATTGGACTTACGTTACTCTACAAAGAGCAGAATGACGGCAGGTATATTTCATGCAATAAGCATTCAAAACCTAATAAGTTTGGCGTCAGTTTATTGTGTATTGTGTATTTTGGCTTAAATTTGTGTATCACATAAAAAAAAACAAAGCCATTGATTGTAATAATACCTCTAATGTTATAAAAAATTTAGCTCTGGTATGGATGCATTCAGCTGTCTTGCTAAGAATAAAATAGACTTTATGATAATTGTTTTTTTTTTATTATAAATATTGCAATACTGTGATAATATTGTATTTTTGCACATCATATATCGTGAACATAGAATGCCGGTTCATGTCTAATCTGCAGCAATATTTATGCTATGCATAAAATATATATTAGCTACATGACATATTCTAAGCATTATTTCTGGAATTTTGCCACTTTTTTTTTTTTTTTTTTTGCAGTTTTGATGCATTAAATATAGTCCTCCATAGAAAAGCTGCAATCTGTGCGACTCAAAATAAAAACACAAAACAGTGATTATGCTCATTTCAAAAATAACAAGAACACAACGAAAAGGAGAAAAGAGAAAGGCGCACTGACTTGAAAAAGTCCTCCTTGCAGTAGACGCTGCCTGCCCGGGAGAAGCATTTATCCGCCAGCGGGGTCTGGCAGTCTGCGCACTTGAGGCACTTGGAGTGCCAATGTCTGTCCAGCACCTTCAGGATGAACTTATCCAGGATGTGCTGACTGCAGCCTGCACACTGAGGGATCTCTGCCAGGAGAAACAACGAGAAGGCCATGTCACACTCAGCCACCGGCACAAGGCAGGCAAAGGTCCAACATCATCAGAGAGGTTCGCTGTATTTATAGGAAGTCGTTTCGAAGGAGAGGGTTTTCTTTATTTCTCACATTGTCGAAGTAGATTGTGTGCAGAATTTCAGCGGTGAGGAATTTATATATGAATCCTTTGTTAAACTCAACCAAGAGTTTCCTCCTTTAAAAAAATGCAAAAATTGTAATAAATCAGACCGAGGGGGGGAAAAAAACAAACATTTTTATGATAAATGAAAATTATTAGGTTTTCATATGTTATTGAAATGTGTTGGAGATTTGTTCATTCAGGATTTTCTCTCGTTCTGACGTTTTCCAATAACGCGTTTCCTGATCCTGTTTTCACCTTCTTTCTCTGTTATTATGGTACATTCTCGTTTTTAGGGAAAATCAATCCTCACATAGTAAATGTTGCCTTTTTTTCAGATACATTTGTACCAGAATATAATAAATGTCTTTACATAAAACCGTGTGCGCTCGGTAAGGATTTCCGTCTCTGTCCAAGGTGCTGATCACAGAGGTATTCGCCTGCAGAGCAAAAATGCTTTTTTTTTTCTTTCTGACGACGTATTGATTTTCTCCGTCTTAATCTGGTTTGCCTCTTCCATCTCGATCTTAATTAATCCCTGAATGATTTTATGGAAAGCGTGGTGACAACCAGTGTCTGTAGGTGAGACGGCGTCCTGACGTAAATCAAGATCAAGGCGCGATTAGATTCAGAATTTTTGAAAAATCATTTTTGAAAACTAAATCCGCAGCAGTACAGATGGTGTCCATTCAGACACACAAGACCTTTATGAATTTATTTCCAAAGCACAACTGATCGATTTTTAATTTTAAAAACAGAGCCATAGCCACACATTTGACGTATTTTGCGTCGTTCCTTCTGTGCATGCAGGCCTTTTTTTTTAACTAAATAAAAAAAATAATCTTTCCATGCAAAGTAAGGTTGACGTTATTGTTGTCAATGTCTACAAATATAAAATGACATTAAAAAAAAGAACAACATTGATTGAGCCATTTTTGTTTTTGTTACACATCTGCATGGTTTCCATTGAAGACAACGGTGACAGTTTGAGGTGAAAGTGAGCAGAAAAATGAGCAGGAGCCTGAACTCCCGCAACGGGACTATTTTCTGTCGAGAGAAATCACATCTGCACTCTCAAAAAAATCTCCCTATGACAAAAACATGTTATTCTGCATTCTGCAAATGCAGGTGCTGCGAGAGAAGTATGCTTGCAAAAATAATAATTAAATACTGTAATATAGTAAAAATGTATGATTTTTTTGTTTGTTTGTTTGCAAAAATCAGATATGGAAAAAAAAAAGTCAGATTGCCATTCTGAACCACTCAGTTTTTTAAAGGTAAGAAATAGAATCATAAATTGGATTTTATTGTTAAAAATTCGGCTTGAATCCTGAAAACCTGGAATATTGTAGATGCAAACATTATTTCCTTAGCAGAAATAATTGGGACTGGCCCTCACCCTACCCCAGAATTTATTTTTTTTTATAAAAATAAAAACATTGAAGGTGTATGTAGGTAGAAGAGAGAAGTGGCTCTCTTCTACCACTTCTATCTTCTACCTACATAAAAAAACTCAGAGTCTGTTTTCTGTTGCATCGCTTTTTTTCTCTCTTTACAACTTCAAAATAATAACAATAATAATAAAAAGGAATTAAAAACACATTTCCAGAGTAAGGCTGGTGCTTCCAATCTTTCACCTCACTAAGTAAATAATTTATGATTACCAAATGTGTAATTAACACTACAACCTAAGAGCCATTAGACGTTCCCTTTTCCCTGATGTGAAATGCTTAGAGCGGCTGCTTTGGTTCCTGAGATAATCCAGGTTTAGATCCAGGATGAATCCTGGCGCTGCAGGAGACTGAGTGGCAGGATCTTTATCCAATCTGTTAATCTGTATCAATTCATAAAATTAAAGAGCAGATAGATAGATAGATAGATAGATAGATAGATAGATAGATAGATAGATAGATAGATAGATAGATAGATAGATAGATAGATAGATAGATAGA